>NC_080164.1:124275979-124575979 GCF_950295315.1 Erinaceus europaeus | reverse complement strand
ACACATTACAGTGTGCAAGGACCTGGGTTCAAGCCCCTGCCTGGTCCCCACTTGCAGTGGAGGGGGAAACTTCATGAGTGATGAAGCAGGGCTGCAGGTGTCTCTTTTTCCCTCTCTTTCTCCCCTTCCCTTCTCAGTTTCTATCCCTATGTAATAAGTAAATAAATAAATGAAAATTTTAAAAGAATTAAACACTCTGCTAATACTTTTGTACAATAATCTCAACTTTAGTGTTTATGTTTTAATAATAATGCAATTGATTTGTTTAACAATAATTATGCAATATCCTTTCTATGTAAAAAGTTAAGTAAATTATGGTAAAAGATAGCTGGAATTGTACATAAGTGCACAGGTAATATTAAGTATAACTGCATGTATGATTGGGAACATGGCATAAGAGGATTTTCTCTGGGGTGAAGAAGAGGAATTTTGAACTTGTATATCATTGATACATATCTAGTAGTCAGGACCTATGAACTTGGAATTAAAATGATATAAGAAGAAAAGAAAGGAGAGACATCATTTTTGTTTTTTGTTTATTTGAATTATATTTTTCTCACTTTGAGCATAAGAGAAGACTGATAGTGAGAACTGGGGTATGGTTGATGAGTGTGAATTTATCAAAGATGCTGGGAAAAGAGACAGTCTTTTCCTGAATATGATTCATAGAACAAAGCTTTTTAAAAGATGCATCTATTAATTTTATATGACACAGAGAGAGTAAAACATCAAAACATCACTCAGCTCTGGCATATGGTGTTGCTAGATTGAACTTATGGCCTTTGTGGTCTCCAGCATGTAAATTCTGCGTTCTAATGCTTAACTGTCTCCCTGGCCTAGAGAAAACTTAAGGAATGAGAGTGAATTTGATGTGATCAAACATCTGTTATATAGCAGGCATTTTACACATTATCTCATTTATCAACTAGTATTATTTCTATTTGAACTATTAGGAAAGATAGACACTAAGACATAAAAGATAGCACTGTTTCAGTTAGGAACACAGAGTGTTCTACTGTTTTTAAAATATAAAACATGAGAATGTAGGGAAATATTATTAAAATAGGATTTTGGCATCTATGAATCTGTTTCAGCTGCAGAAACATTAATAAACTGAACATCCAAAGCCATTACAGCTTCCTGGTATAATATAAGGTCTGGTATGTGTTTGTAGTACCCAAAAGATTATTTCTTGAGAGATCTATAATGGGTTGTTAAGCATGGATACATTAATGGCATACAAAACAGGTACTTAGGTTAAAATAGTGTAGTATAGGAACAAAAATGGATATATGGACCAATGGAACAGGATAAGGAGTCCAGAACTAAATTCACACATATATAGGCACATTATATATGATAAAGGAGCCAAAAGTGTACAACAGAGAAAAGAAAATCTCTTTAACAAATGGTGTTGGGTGAATTGAACACCCACATGCAGAAAAATGAAACTAGACCACCACCTAACACCATGCAACAAAATTCACTCAAAATGGATCAGAGATGGATATTAGACCTGAAATGATAAAATACATAGAAAAATACATTGGTGAAACATTCCAGGACCTTAACATTAAAGATTTATTTGTAGACTCTACCCCATGCAAGGGAAACAAAAACAAAAATGAATAAATGGACTATATCAAATTAAAAAGCTTTTACATCAAAAGAAAATTCTATAAGGATATACAAGAAACCCATCAAATGGGAAAAAAATATTTGCACACTACGTTTCATACAAGCAGTTAATATCAAACATCTAGAAAGAGTTCCTACAGCTCAACAAAATGAAAAAGAACTGCCCAATAAAAAGTGGGCAGAAGATATGAATAGACAGTTCTCTAAAGAAGAGATACACATGGCCCACCAACATATGCTGAAGTGTTCTAATTTGCTCATTATCAGAGAAACGCAGGTTAAAACCACATTGAGATTCCACCTCACACCTGTGAGAAGGGACTCCCTCAATAAAACAAGAGAAGATAAGTGTTGGGGAGGATGTGGAGAAAGAGACACTCTACTACACTGCTGGTGGGAATGTAAACTGGTGCAATCACTACAGAAAACAGTATGGAAAATCTTTAAATACAAATGAAAATGTCATACGACCCAGCAATTCCACTACTAGGCATATACCCAAAAGATAAAATAACACTGATTCAAAGGGATATATACACCTCCATGTTTATAGAGGCTTTATTCACAATAGCAGAAACCTGGAAACAATTAAAATACCCTTCAACAGATGACTGGATAAAAAGTTATGGGGCATATACTCAACAGAGTATATTGTTTACACAGAAGTGATTGATCTGTTGTGTACTAAAGTTTCCTGGTGAGTGAATGGATAAAACTGGTGAGTTTTACCTAGTTCTATGGCTGTAGTGTGGGTAAGGAAGTTGAACTTGCTGTTGATAGGTTTCCTCAGCTGTAACAAGGGGAAGAGGTACTCTGATGGCCTGTTCATTTGAATGGATGACCTTATCTCTTAGTAACTATCATAATTTGAGTTAGCTTCCTTGAATCCTCCTTTTTTACTGAAATGGTACTGATTAAACCAGTTGAGCTATTTGAAAGCAACCAGATAGAAGTGGACTAAAAAAGAAAATATATTTAGAGATATTTCACTTAGTACAGATCTTGAAAAAGATTTTTCTACATTCTAACAGAAATCACCTTCTGAGAGAGACATGAAAATGGATTACTTGGATCTGCCTTGGGGAAAGAATTTGTCTTCGGCCACCAGAAAGTGTTTAATTGACAACTCCTAGATGAAGATTCCTGTGGAGGTACCATAGTCTTCAGACTGAGGCCAACCTCCTTTTGTGCAATCTCAGGCTAATAAGTGGATGGGTTGGGGTTCCTAGGATTTGTCCATTTCTGCCCAGTGGGTCTGAAGTAACGCACTGGGTTTGCAAATAGCTATCAAATCTGCATCATAGTCTGAGACTCTTGCTGTCCAATCGTTATTTCTCCTTACTCTCATTATACAGGTCAAACTGATGAAAGCCTGATGAAAGAAGCAGGCAAGAAAAGCCTGATGAAGCAGTCTTTTCTTGCCTGCTTCTTCTTCCCTCTTAATCTTTTCTACTAAGTAATTGTGAAATCAGGGGAAATGTAAAAAGCTCTCAGCTACTCATAGACCTTTAGAATTGTGAGAAATAAGTTGATGCTGTTTCTGAGACAGTCAGTATATGACATTTTTGTTATTGTATCCAAAATGGACTAAGGCATCTTTCAAGAGTGTTGCCTCTCCCCTACCTTTCCAATAAAGCTCTTGACATTCCAAATATGTCTTAGTGTCTGTGGCCTAGAGAACCCAAACTGACATCCCTTTCTAGGAATTAAATTGTATATACTGAATCATGTGTCTTTCTCCACGGGACATCACTGGGTCAGCACCATTACTGAACAAACAAACTTAAATGCTCTTCTCTTTTGGTTTTATATGTTCATTGATTTTTTGCAGTTGTCTTGCTGACATTTTCCATCTTTATTTTACTTATTTTTTTTTCTTGTTCTAGAGACAGAGAGGTAGAGTGGGAGAGAGAGCGAGAGAGAGAGAGAAAAGAGACCACAACTCCTGAGCTTCCTTCAATGTGGTGTGGGACAGGCTAGAAACTGTGTTGTGCACATAGCAAAGCAGTACACTATCCAATCAAACCATTTTGCCAGCTCGTCTGTCGCTTGCTGTGGTGGCGGCGGCGGGAAGCAGAAAATGGAGGTTTGGAGCAGATAGGGAACACAGTCCTTTATTGTTGGGTCAGACGGGTGGTTCAGGCCACATAGAGCCAGCCAAAACGGCCGCCTCCTGCTACACGCCTTCCATCACCGAGGTGAAAAGCAGGCAAGAGAGCCAGGGGAGGAAGAAGAAGGGCTTTTATGGGAATAACTCTCATGAGAATGGGAAGGGGGAGGAGTAACCATAGCACTCCAGGGTAGGATAATAACTTTCACGGGAATGGGAAGGGGGAGGAGTAACCAAAGCACTCCAACTATCGCAGGGAATTGACAATGCTCTGAGGGCACAACATGGCGGAACAGGCACTCTGAGAATGTCCCAACTCTTGTGGGAACTAGCAATAGCCTGAGTGGACAACATGGCAGATGTGACTGCATCTGCACAATTTCCCAGCATCTCCCCCTTTCCTTATATCTAATGGCCACAGTATAGGAAATTTAGAGTGGAGCAGGCTTAAATGTTTTTAAGGAATGCCATGCTCAGGTGGGAAGATGTAGGATGTTTTTGTGGGGGAGGGAAGACTTATATGCCGCCAACCTTGTGAGATTTATGTGTCCTCCCTGTGCTCAAACCCTATGTAGAGAGAGAGACTTACCTGGAGGGACTCATCTCATAGGTTAAGCTCTGCCAGGCTCCACCATCTCCTCACAATATTTCTACATCTTTCCTTATCTTTCTATCTAGTCATTGCATTAGGATGGATCAATGTCTGTAAAAGACTCCATTTGTGACAGAGGAATAGTAATGTAGGGGTGAGCAGAAACCTTTTGGGCATAAGCCTGAATGATATAACAAAACAGGAAGGGACAAGTAGGGGACCAGTAAGAGCCAGTGTGATGTCAAGGGAAGGCTTGGTGTGCAAAGGAACGTTCCCTGTCTCGGGGGGGGTCAAGGGTTTGTAATGAGGGGGCGTTTCCTACCTCAAAGGGCAGGACCTGTAGGTGGGAGGGCATGGACCACCAAGCAGAGGGGCTATTTGGCATTGTATAGTCCTCAAGGCAATAGTTTGCAAAGTCTATGAACTACTCAGGGTCAGTCTTTGAAAAGCCAGCAGCTTGAAGGGAAGGAAGCTGCTGTAAAATTGTGTAAAGTGTCCAAAGGGTAAACCAGCAAGTCCAATAGAAGTGTCAGTCCAAAGTAGGCTACTAGGGGGAGAAAAGGCAGGGGATGAAACGCTGCATGAGGAAGGTCAACTGCTGGAATTCCACTTTTCTGTAGAGAGTGAGCTAAACTGCCAAAATGTGACAGGCAAAGCAGAAGCAGGAAGGGCAGACAGGCAATAAGAAAGTTCTGTCCTTGGAGTCTGTGAATCAGGTTCTTTAGATTGTGTCAGGTGACATCTAGGGTTTCGGGGGGTGTGCTACGGTAGTTGTGCCATCTAGTGGGTGATGTCAGAGTGTGCAGGGGTCCAGATACTTTTTCCCGGGATTCCTGTGAAAGAAACACAAACAATCTGCTTCTCATGGTTAGCAGGGCATCTGATTTGAATTTTTTATAGAAAAAGAGGTTTGATGCCTTAGCCAACTGAGTATTGGGGAATGTATCTTCCCTATTTTATTATTATTATTATTTATTTTTACTTAATTGAGCATAGGCATTTGGTGGGCCTTCTCAACAGCCATTTGTCTTTGGGGGTAGTAAGAGATGTCCATGGCATGGGTGATGTTATAAAGGGAAATATTTTTAAATTGTTGGCTGACAAAGGCAGGCCTATAGTGGCAAGATGAGATATATCAGTTAAGTGCAGAAGAATATGTGATTGTTGTTAATTCACATAAGTTGTATATGGAGGAACTTTTTATAGTTTAATACCTTACCATATGAACAGATGATTCTTCATGTGAAGGCTTGATAACTGTAATCACTTATTAGTGAAAAAAATAAAACTTGTAACAAGTTAGAGGTTTACTATAATTGATAGTTTGATGATTATAATTGCTTTAAGTATCTTTATGATTTTGTTTAAAGGTCATCTAATGTGACCTCTTGTAGCAGACTCTAAAGCAGGATCTTTAGACCAATTTTAGTTAAGATATATATATTGATTTTTAACCATTTTACTTTGGACTATAAACAGACTCAGGTTACTTAGAGAGTTAACACATGCTAGTGACAATGGTTTTAATATTTACAGTGTCAGATTGATGCCACTGTTGTGGATCAATTTCCACAAGATAGATTACAGGGCACTTTTGGGGGCCCTCCAAAAGCACCCTGTATATAGAATTTGTATTTTAGTTTTGGGGATGTATTGTCACGTTAAATATTTAGACTTTACCTAAATAGTTAGTTACTTTTAGCAAATTAATTTTACCTTGTCTGGTAATAATGTAGCTTCAAGGTTACACTTTTAACTGTTAGTCTGTGTTTACCAAACTTGAAACATACCTATAAACATTTAGTTATAACACACAGGAGGAGAAAAACTTTTTTATGAAAACATATCATTTTAAAAACAAATTTAGATCTCTTTACACAGTTTAAGACTAAGCACTTTACATATATACCAAGACTTATATATAAAAAAATTAAAAGAGAGAAAAAAAAATTTTTTGGAATGTTTCTGGACGTCTCCAGAAATCTTGGCTGCGTCCAGCATTTTTATATAAAATCAATTAAGTTTTAGAGTACTCTGAGAAGATGGGTCATACAAAAATTTTGTCATTCAACACACTCACTCACAAAACACAACTGGCCAGTCATAACATAAGACATCCAGAGAAGGGGTAGGAGAGAGGACTCTGTGAGCCAGATTTTCCAGATTCCGCCATGTTGTATTATGGATCCTGGGATGCATCCTGCATCTAGTCCTCTTGTAGTATTTCTTGTTCTTCAGGGATAGCAATGCCATTATGCGGGTATTGTCAGACATGGCGGGCAGGAACCCAGACAGGCTTGGAGTAATTCTGTGGAAAAACACATGTGAAACCTCTCCCCATGGTCAATAGGGGGTCAGGCCCTTTCCAAATTTTATCGAGTGGGTCTTTCCATTTGACCTTAATAGCTGGGAGGGTGGATGGTGTTTGCCAATGAAGAATAATAGGAGGTAGGTCCGAGTTATTGTAAATATTAAAGAGATTTAATGTAGTTAAGGCTTTTGCTAGCTGGATATTGGGGGGGGGGCACATTCCTCCTTTATCTTTATTTAATTGAGCCTTAAGGGTTTGATGGGCCCTCTCGACAATGCCTAGTCCCTGTGGATTATAGGGAATGCCTGTGGTATGAGTAATGTTCCAGAGGGAGCAAAAATCTTTAAATTGTTTGCTGGTAGACATAGTCCTATTGTCAGTTTTAAGTTAAAGAGGTAATCCCATTACAACAAAACAGGAGAGCATATGGCTTATAAGCTTTTTAGAGCTTTCTCCCATCTGAGCTGTCGCCCACATAAATTTAGAAAAGGTATCAATTGAGACAAACACATATTTTTGTTTGCCAAAGTTTGGTATGTGGGTGACATCGATTTGCCAAAGAGGGTTGACTTTTAAGCCTCGGGAGTTAACCCCAAGAGTTTGAATAGCAGATGTTTTTATGAGACTTGCACAGGAAGAACATGTAGCAAGAATATGTTTCAACTGTGGTAAAGGAACATCAGGTAACATGGGTTAGGGAATGAAAATCAGCAAGATCAGAGACAAAGACTAAGAGAGTTCCTGTGGAGGCAAGGTGGTCAGCTGCAGCATTCCCTTTGGACAGGGAACCAGGAAGATGGCTGTGGGAACGAAGGTGTTGAACATATAGTGGTTGGGTTCGAGAACAGAGCATAGAGGCGATTTGAATCAAGAGAGGGGAAAGTGGGTTGTCATCAATTTTTACATAAGAATGAGCAAGCCATGGAAGTAAGTTAACAGTATACACACTGTCAGAAAAAAGGTTGAAGGATTCTGGTACAACTTTTAATGCAAGGAAGACAGCATAAAGTTTTGTGTCTGGGCAGCGGGGGGGTCAGGGGGGTCACATGTCTCTTCAGGTGGCTGTGGGTGGCAGCACAGTCACCCAAAGACAGGCAGGCCCTGGCTCTGCCAGAGGGGTGGCTACAGGTATGTCCGGTGGCCTCAGCTCTGCCAGCGGGGCAGCTTCTCTGGTCCTCAGGCCGGCCAGTGGGAGTGTGGGACTGTCAGCCCCACACTGGGCGGATCAGTCCCTGTTCAGGGTGCCAGTTGTTGCTTGCTGCAGTGGCGGTGGCAGGATGCAGAAAAAGGAGGTTTGGAGCAGAAAGGGAACACAATCCTTTATTGTTGGGTCAGACGGGTGGTTCAGGCCACATAGAGCCAGCCAAAATGGCTGCCTCCAGCTATGCACGGCACCCTTCCATCACCGAGGTGAAAAGCAGGCAAGAGAGCAAGGGGCGGAAGAAGAAGGGCTTTTATGGGAATAGCTCTCATGAGAATGGGAAGGGGGAGGAGTAACCAAAGCACTCCAACTATCGCAGGGAATTGCCAATGCCCTGAGGGCACAACATGGCAGAACAGGCTCTCTGAGAATGTCCCAACTCTCGCAGGAACTAGCAATAGCCTGAGTGGACAACATGGCAGATGTGACTGAATCTGCACAATTTCCCAGCACTCATCCATCTCTATTTTAATGTATTCTCATAACAAGTGGCAATTCTCTAAGTTATATATATGATTTTGTATTATTGTATGGTTGTTTCTAGTTGGTTTCCCACTCATGCTGGTACTATTAATGACCAGTCCACAGTTACTCTGGAAAGTTAGCATAGGGAAATGGTGCTGTGGGCACAGTATTGTGCTCTGATCCCAGCTTTACCACCTCCTGTTGGTGGGGCCTTAAAATTTTTTAAATTTTTACCTTTGAATGCTGGTTTCCTTCTGTAAAGTCAAGATAATGAAATATATAATGTTGCTGGGAAGATTAAAAGTACATATACTGAAACATGTATTCATACACACACACACATACACACACACACACACACATAATCTACGAAACAGTGATCAGCATACAACTTTATCACCCTCTGAGAAACTTTCAGTATGATTCTGAGGTTATCTCTAAGAGCTTTTATTTGTCCAGCCATTTTTTAAAAATTTGTGATTAATAATGGTTTACAGGATAGTAAGATTAGTTTCACTACACTGCACAGTAACATGAGATGCATTTGGCAATAGTCTTTATAGCCTGTTATAATATAGCTAGAACTAAAAGTTTTTAAATTTTATCTATGCCATGTCTTACCCTTCCCCAAAGCTTTTTTTTCTTCCTTCCTTCCTTCCTTCCTTCCTTCCTTCCTTCCTTCCTTCCTTCCTTCTTTCTTTCCTTCCTTTCTTTCTCTCTTTCTTTCTTTTTCTTTCCTCTTCCTTCTCACTCTCTCCCCACCTCCCTCCTCTTTGTTCTTACTTTAGTAACCAGAGCACTACTCAGGTCTAGTTTATGGTGGTGCCAGTGATTGAACCTGGAACCTTGGAGCCTGATATTGAAGTTCATTGCATAATTATTATGATATCTTTTTGACCCTACTCAAAGGTTGCTTAATATAAAACCTAAATCCTATAGTCGGTCTTTGCCAACACTCTGCACTGTGGTGCCCTGTGGTTCCCCTGAGTGTTCCCTGTTTCCAGGAATGGAGCTAGAATTGAGTTAGACAATGAGGCCACTACATCTGCCCATAAATCTCAGCATAATCCCTGGGGGTCTGTCTGCTCATGATATGAAAGAAAGGCCATTCTAAACCAGGTGCAACCTTAGTCTCTGGACTTAATCACAAGTGTGTTCTTGATTTTTAGGGGGAGGATATTGATAATACCACCAGAAGAAAACTTCTCTGTCCCTTGTATCTATTCAGCTAATATTCATGTGTTCGCTTCACAAAAATACTTTTGAGTATCTGTGCTGAGGCCTTTGATAGACACTCAAAGGTTTGAGATGAACTATATACTGCTGACCAGGAAGGTAGATACAGTGAAACAAGAACTACCATGATGACAGGTATATGTCAGGTATATGACTGAAGCTTTATCTGTAAATATAAACCTAGCCTTTCCCTCTTTTTGTCTAAAAAATAAAAATAAAAAATCATCTTCCTAGCCAGATTATTGACACCCTTGCCTATATTTTTGAAACTCTAAATAAATGCTGAGCTATAAAGCATGGGTTATAATGCTAAATATACATAACTTGAATAGTACATGGTTGCTTTAACTTGACCAGACTAACTTCTCACTCACTAAGGTCTAAGGCTGATTATGGCATACCCATTATCCTATCTCCCCAACCCTTGGGCTCATTTTTGTTTGTTTGTTTCCAAATGTAAGCCTGCAATTCTATTAAATTCTCTCTCTCTCTCTCAGTACCATGTTTGCTGCATCTAACAAATTCTGATATTTCATGTCTTCATTTATGTTTGTCTCTGAGTGTTTTTGTTCCTGCTTTAATTTCTCAGTGACTTGGTTGGGGTATGTGCATGGGGAGAAGGGGTGGAGCCAAGGTCTTGAAACATTTCCCTTAGAAATAGAGAAAGAGTGAGAAAGTGAAATACCACAACATTAAAGTTTTCTCCATTGCCATACCATCTCCCATATGATGCCAGGACTCAAGCCTAGGACTAAAGAATTGTAAGGCCTGTGCCCTACCTGGTGAGTTATCTCACTGGCTCTTATAGAGCCAATAATTATTAAGAAGCATGCTATGGCAGAGGACCTAGTGGGGGTGGTATTGTTATGTGGAAAACTGGGAGATGTTATGCATGTAAAAATTATTGTATTTTACTGTCGACTATAAACCATTAGTCCCCCATGGGCCTAGACCTCGAATAGATCTTTCTCTTTGTTGTCACTGGTCATCTCTATCAGGAACAATTAATGGACCCCTTTGTGGGCCCCCATAGGACCTTGCCCTCAGTGTGAATCAACAATGGTAGAGAATGTTCCATCCTCAGAAGGGAGGTTGGATAACATACTCTATCACCTGAGGAAGATGGGTGCAACTTGGCAAGTTCCTACTCATGACCACAGAATGTGAGCTCAGACCTACAGGGATGCTGAGGTTACATAGGCTCCTATGCTGAATATGGACCCCAGATCAAATCGATGGTATTTATAGTCAACAATATTTATACAACTTTCCCATATTTGGGAGCTACTCTCTTCCCTAATCCAGCTTTCTAGCCCTTTTTCCAGCCATGACATCATCTCCCCAGACAATAACTTGGGTCCACCTGTATATCAGATGTCAGGCTCAGGCAAAAACTAGTAAAGTCATGGGCCCTTTAGAATATACCTAAAATAGACCTACTAGCTATTTCCAAAATGGAGATCCCAGATTTTCATCTGCAATATTCTTGTCTTCAGGTTTATGATTAGTCAACAATTTGTTTGGCTTTATATGTTAACTCTTTCTTTAGCCACCAAGTTCCAGACACTACCATGATGTAAACCAGAATTCCCTGGGCAGACGACCCACGACCCCACCAGTGTGTCCTGGAATCCCGCTTCCCCAGATCCCTACCCCACTAGGGAAAGAGACAAGCTGGGAATATGGATTGACCTGCCAATGCCCATGTTCAGCGGGGAAGCAATTACAGAAGCCAGACCTTCCACCTTCTGCACCCCATAATGACCCAGGGTCCATACTCCCAGAGGGACAAAGAATAGGAAACTTTTCAAGGAAGCAGACTAGATACGGAGTTATATGGGATTGTACCCCTCTTATCCTATGATATTGTCAATACTTCCATTTTATAAATAAATTTTTAAAAAAGAATAGGAAAGGGGATGGGATGGGATACAGAGTTCTGGTGTTGGGAATTGTGTGGAATTGTATCCTTCTTATCCTATAGTCTTGTCAGTATTTCCATTTTATAAATAAAAATTAAATGAAGAAGAAGAAGAAGTATATTATTTAACCTCTTCATGTTTTAGTTTCTTTGCCTTTTTGCATATGGATGATTTCTAATTTTATAGCTCTGTTATGAGTAAAATTCCCTTTGATGATAATAACAAGTTAACAGAATTATGGAAAATGGGTCATGTTTGCAGATATGTGTCAGTAGGTATTAAAGACATTAAACCATGACAGAAACCCTTGCATCCAATTTTAAAAACACATTTATTTTATTTATTGCATGTATGAAAGAGAGAGAGAGAGAGGAAACATACACACACACACACACACACACACAGACAGAGAGAGAGACAGAGAGAGAGAGAGAAAGAGAGAGATTTTCATATGGGGCAGAGAGGAGTGAGAGAGACAAGCCAGAGCACTCCAATACATGTGGTATTGGAGACTGAACCAGGAACCACAAGCATGGAAGTCCTTGGGTCTTTCAGTTAAGCTATTTCCCCAGCTACCCTGCTTTCTCTTAATATATGTATTCTTATAATTAACATACTGCTTTGTAAGCAGAAGTAGGGAGAATGAGATAAAGTAAAATGAGAAAAAGAGTTCCTAGGGACAACAGAGTTAAGAGACAAGCACAAAGAATGGCACTGGGGAAGCTTATTGTGTTGCCATCCTAGTGGTTGTTACTCTACTGAGAAAATTAAGCTATCAGAGGATTCCATTCTTCGATTTGAAGGATCTATTGTGGCTTGATTATGCTGCAAACTATAATCAAACCATAATTTTCAACCTTTCCCTAGAAAAATGGAAAGGTGTGAGTAAATCACTATTCTCTCTTAGTATGATCTGAAATTCATGTTCCTGCATTATAACCATATTGTTGCTTGTCAGATTGTTGATTCCTGGTGTCATCTTAGACTTAAAGTAGCAGAAGCTTTGGATATGATATTAGGGTCTGAGGATATGATTTTTAAGAAAACTCTACATAAGGTTTATATGAAGCTTGAGAATTACTTGTTCAGAGGAAAACTAAATACTAGTTTTTCATTTATCTACTATTTGAATTGGTACTTTGACTACTTAAAATAAAGTTAATGTGGATGTATTTCAGGATGGACTCAGAGAGTCTTTTTAAAAAAGAAACTTGATTTCTTAGTATGCCATGAATAAGCCAACTGGCTGTGTGGTGGTCTGGTTGGACATCCTCATTGATATGACTTTGCCTAGTTTGGAATTTGAAAATTTGTAAGTGACAGAAATGTCCTAAACTTATGACTACAGGAGATGAATCAATGCATGCATAATAATGCATTTAGTTAAAATAACAATATAAGCTTTGAATCTGCAATATGTGAATAATAATTAAAGTCATTCTCATATATTCGTTGGCACAGATCAATGATAATACAACAGGATATTAAAATAGAAGCATCAAATAACTGAGTTAGGTTAGATGATAACCAGCCTGAATTTGAAAAGTCTAGGCAGCCACAATTAGATTAGCTAATTTATTTCAGAGAGAGAGAGAGAGAGACTAGAGTGCTACTCAGACCAGAGTGCTACTCAGCTTTGGCATAAAGTAGTGCTAGGACCTCTGAGGCCTTAGGCATTTAAGTCTGGGTTGTTACTACTATCTCTCTAGTCTAGTCATATCACGTTCTTTATTTCTTTTTTAAATGAGAAGATGGCTAACAGAGAGAAAGAACACTGCTTCATCTTTACTGTGGTGCTGGAACTGAACCCAGGGCTTTGTGCTTATGAAGCATGCTTTCTACTTTGAGCCACCTTATTGGTCCACCTGTTTCCTCACAAGGAGTAGTTGGGAGACATTTCCCTTCTTATAGAATCAAAATCAATAGGGTCACGTGGGCGGGGGGTGTCCTTCTAAGGGTAGGAATGAAAGTTTATTGAGATCATTTGAGTTGCCTGTAGTTTGAGAGACTTGCAGTGACTGTGTGAGAATCCAGGCTGAACACATGTAATACAAACCACTTGCTTCTTGTGCATTAGTGTGTAACAGTTGCCAGTCCGCAAACACTAGAAGAAGTTGCCAGTCAAGTGAGAAGGTTCTTGCTTTCCTTACCTTTTCTTTTACTTTTTCACTCTTCTGTCCTTAATCTCAGAAACATTAGAGATTGATTAGAAAGATTGTGAGAATAATAGAGAATAAGAACAGCATATCCACTCCCCAGCTTGAACCTTGCTCCTGGCAGCAGGCTTTGGCTGTAGAATGAGGAAGAGATATCTTCATTGTGAATTGAGACTTTGCAACTTTAACCGGACTGGAAAAGAAAGGCATTTGAAGAGATGATACAATTTCATTCAGGAGCAAGGGAGAAACAGCCATAAAAATAAATGCTTTGGGAAACAAAAACATAGTTACTTTGGGATTGCACTCAATGGGATGTTCTTGATCAATGCTCCCTGTAGGTTTTATTAGTTTAGTCTGGTGTATAATTTGAATAATGTTTTCACTTTATTAATATGATCCTTTTTGTTTAAACTATTTGAATTTGAAGAGTGTTGGTGGTGAAGAATTAGTTGATGTGTGATATTTTTGAGATTGTCCCTGGGAGTGACCTTCAACCCCACAGATGCTATGAAAGAATACTCATATGTTTTAGCTTTCTCAACCCCCAAATCATAATAGTCAGCCAGGTTGACTTGTCTTAGCTATCTAGACTCAAAACCTAAGGGGGATTCAGGTTTTATGGAACCTGAAGTCTTAGGGGTCCCTTCCCATGTGCTTAAAAATTGTTTTTTCACTCCACTCCCCCAGGTCCCTACCCCACTAGGGGAAGATAGAAACAGACTGGGGGTATGGATTGACCTGTCACTGCTCATGTCCAGTGGAGAAGCAATTACAGGGGTCAGTCCTTCCATCTTCTGCACCCCATAAAAAATTTGGCCCATACTCCCAGAAGGATAAAAAATAGGGAAGCTTTCCAATGGAGGGAATGGGATATAGAACTCTAGTGGTGGGAATTGTATGGAAATATACCCCTCTTATCCCACAATCTTGTCAACCATTATTGAATCACTAATAAAAAAAGAAACTATTCTTTCAGGTGAGTGATCATGAAATTTGAGTTGCTTTAGCTACATGGTCCACATTCTTCTCTTCTTCTCCTTCTCCTCCTCCTCCTTCTTCTATATTTATTTATTGGATAGAGACCGAGAGAAATCAAGAGGAAAAGGGGAGGGAGAGAGGGAGAGAGACAGATGACACCTACAGCACTGCTTCATGGCTTGTGAAGCTTTCTCGCTGGAGGTGGGGACTGGGGGCTTGAACCCAGTCCTTGCACATTATAACACCAACCGGGCTCAACAAGGCACAGTGTGCCTAGCCTCCATTGTCGTATGCTTTACATTGGTTTGTTCTAGCCCTCCCCCGCCAAGAGAATTGGATCAGTCCTGTTAATTTCGCGGGCCTGCTTGGCCCCGCCCCAAGGAACCCCGAGAGAGGGTTCCTGAGTCCGAGAGTTCCTGAGTCCCAGAGTTCGAGAGTTTCAGGGTTACAGAGTAAGAGAGAGTTCCAGTGTGCCAGAGTTTCAGAGGGTTCCCCAGTACGAGAGTTCCAGAGTGCCAGAGTTGGAGGGTTCCTGAGTTCCTGAGTTCGAGAGTGCCAGAGTTGCAGAGGGTTCCCCAGTACGAGAGTTCCAGAGTGCCAGAGTTGGAGGGTTCCTGAGTTCCTGAGTTCGAGAGTTTCAGAGTTACAGAGTAAGAGAGAGTTCCACAGTGGGAGAGTTTCAGAGGGTTCCCCAGTAAGAGAGTTCCAGAGTTCCAGAGTGACAGAGTAAGGGAGAGTTCCTGAGTTCCAGAGTAAAAGAAAGAGTGCTTGCGCCGCCGCAAAGAGACAGCAGAGTTCTGTTTGGTGATTAGTTTGTCTTAGTTTATGAATCGTTGTTCCTGAATAAAGAAATACAGCTTCCCTGCCCAGCCGTTGTCTCCGCGTCTCTGTTCACCACCGCGAAGCTAGCCGGCCGGCAAGAGCCTTCCGAACTTTAACAACACTCCATGGTACTTCTTTATTCTTGTTCCTTTGACAATACTTTATTTAAAAAAAAAAAAACAACCTTTGATTTATTTCTCTGTAGTTTAGTTATGCTGCACAGTCTGAGATGTGAGACTGGTTTTCCTCCTTCTTCTCCCTCCTTTGATAGAGTTGCAGAAAATTTGGGAGAGAAAGGGAAGGTAGAGAGGGAGACAGAATGATAGACACCTACAGTATGCTTCATCACTCATAAAACTTCTTCCCTGCAGGTAGGAACTGGGGGATTGAACCTAGGTCCTTGTGCATGGTTGTGTGTGAGCTCAACCAGCTGTGCCACCACTTGGCATCAGAGACTCATTCTATTTATATGTCTTGCATTGTGCAATGTTCCTGGCACATAGTGGATGTGAATGTGAAGGATGTAGCCTGAGATGGCAGAGAAATTATTGATCTCTATGCTATAGTATTTCTGTATGTGTTTTGCTAGGAGGACCCAGTTGAAGAAAACAGAACTATGTCCAGGGTATATTATGAATGTGCCCAGAAAGAGAAACTGAAGGTGTCAGAAGACTACATTTGGAGAGAACATTCAACTTTTCAATAGGACTGTGAACTTTTTTTTGTTCCTTTTTCTGATTTCTTAGTCTTATTGTCTCTTGGTTTACAACAGGAAATTTGACTGACCTTCATGCTCAAAATCCTAGTGATGAATTCATCTCATCTTTGAACAGAAGGTGATAAAAGTAATGCTGCGCATCAAGAAAGTAAGGGAATTAATGAAGTAATTAACCTTAGTCAGCAGGCTATATGGCCCTGGCTCAAGGAGCAGAAGACAAAACAAGGAAAAATGCCTGAGCTGAGAAGCAGGTTTATGATCAGGGAGAAAATAAGAGTGTATTTAGAAGTCATGCTGAAAGGGCAAATATAGAACAGACCTTTCTGGAACTTCTACTCAGGGATTTACCCCACAGAAATGATGCGGCTTGAAAATGAACTAATGAACCCTGGCCAATTTCAGTAAAGGGGATGAAATTTTACACTAGTTTAATATTCATTAAGTGTCTACTATATGCCAGATACTAAGCACTTTCTTTGTATTCACTCATTTAGTTATTTTTAAAATACAGAAATACATATTGACAGGGGTTTGAATCCACACCATTCTCACCACCAGAGTTCTGAATCTTCACTCTCCCCACTGCAATCCACCACAGCTCCCCTAAGATTGTAGACATGGACCAGCCATCATCTCTACAACTATCTGTTCCACATTTATACATAATTGTCCCCTTCTTTTTCTGATTCAATCCTCTCTTTCCCTCTAAGCCACTCATGACATCATAACTACCTCCATATGTCCCTCCCTCTCCTTTTCTTTCTGTCTCTCTAGGTGCTAATGGGCTAGAGGTCAGAGCTCATCTTCATCCTATCACACAACTATGATAGTTTTGCTTAGTTTGGTAGCTAGCCTGAGGCTAGATAAGAATGAACTTTTCAAAGTTAACCCAATCACCAAATAATGTGATGATAACAATAATTATCGATTGTCTTCTTGAACCCTAAGACAGCAGGGACCTCACATTTCCACTATAGAGCCTATATTTCCCCCAGTCCTGGAACCTTAGGGTGGGGCCCACTTTCCTGCATGCTTCTCTCAATTCATATCAAATAATATTGCATCCGCGGATCACGACCCAATCAACACAACGAGTGCCACCCCAGCATGCTTCACTTCAGACAGTGTCCAGAGACTTCAGGTGTGGAATGACAACCCTTCATCTTCATCACTTGGGTGAGACATTTCCTTTCATAGTATTCTCTAATTCCATTCCAGGTGTTCCACTCCCCAATAAAGTCCTCAAACCTAGATATAGTCCAGGTCCCCTGAGATAGAGCATATGTTCACATAAGCTAGGGAAAAATATATACCTGAAAGCAGAAGTACACAAGAGCCTGCAGGGAATACCCCCCAACACTTCATCTGCACTATTCCAGTCTTTAGGTCCATGGTTGTTCAACAATTTGTTTGGCTTTATATGTTAACTCTCTTTTCAGCCACCAGGTTCCAGATGCCAGCACGATGCCAACCAGACTTCCCTGGACAGATGACCCCACCAATGTGTCCTGGAGCTCCACTTCCTCAGAGCCCCACCCTACTAGGGAAAGAGAGAGGCAGACTGGGAGTATGGGTCGACCAGTCAACGCCCATGTTCAGTGGGGAAGCAATTACAGAAGCCAGACCTTCCACCTTCTGCAACCCACAAGGACCCTGGGTCCATACTCCCAGAGGGACAGAGAATGGGAAAGCTATCAGGGGAGGGGATGGGATATGGAGTTCGGGTGGTGGGAATTGTGTGGCACTGTACCCCTCTTATCCTATGGTTTTGTTAATGTCTCCTTTCTTAAATTAAAAAAAAAAAGAAAAAAAAGTAATGGTGTCTGAGAAAATGGTGTCAGAGTAGAGAAAAGGGCTAGAAAGTTGGATTAGGGCAGGGAGTAGCTCCAATTCTTGTAAAAAAAAATTCTGTGGCTAAAATTTATTTACCTCCATCCACCTGCTCCAGGGCCCATATATATATATTTAAGCACCAGAGCCATGTAACCTCTAAGTCCCTATTGGTCTGAGCTTATAGCTCATGGTCACATCTGAGGAACATTGCAGGCTGCACTCAGTTCAGGACCAGTCTTTTTTATTCACCCATTTATTTTTCACAACAATCCAGTGAAGGAAACATTTGTATTCTCCACTTTGCATATGAGGGTATAAGGCAGAGAAATAATATTAGTCAGGAAAATCAGTGAGATCATTCCAGGCATGAGATGCTAAGAATCTGCGATGGTGCAATGGTGGTGGAAATGAAGCAGGAAGTCAGACTGTGAAGTGGGAAGAGAAAGAATATTTTCCAAGTCTGTTTATTTTATTTCCTTCTTTCTGAATGGATATTTTCCCAAGCACCCACTAAAATGGTGCAGGCAATTTGAATCTCCTCTCTGAACAGATGTGCTCTTGGAAACATTTTCTCTGTAAAACTGTAGGAGATATGTTTTGTTTTCAGAGCCAGCATACTGATTCATGGGAGGGAGAGTCTTTTTTTTATTAATTATCTTTATTTATTGGATAGAGACAGCCAGAAATCTAGAGGGAAGGGGGACATAGAGAGGGAGAGGGACAGAGAGATACCTGCAACACTGCTTCATTGCTCACAAAGCTTTTCCTCTGCAGGTGGGGACCAGGGGCTTGAACCTGGATACTTGCACATTGTAACCTGTGTGCTCAAGCAGGTGTGCCACCACCCAGCCCCAGGAGAGTCTTTTTGATGATAATAAAAGAGAGTTAAAATAACTGTGATGTAAATATATCCTTAAGCTGAGAGAGAAAATAGAAACATACACATTGAGAGGATTGAGGGAAGTTTCCTCTATGTTTTAATTTGTTTTTTTCCCCCAAGTGTCATTCTATTTGTGTATTTATTTAACTTTAGAGCTTTATTCAGTAGTGGTTTACAGTATAGTCTTTTCTTTTTCACTACTCCCTGTAAAAGGCAGTAGCCTTGAAATTCCCTTTTTATGCAGTTGGTTGTTAAGTGCTTTTAGTATGAGTTGCTTGTAGTATGAGGTGGAAAATTCCTTGCCCCTTCCCCCTTGAATAAGCAGGACCTAATCAGTTAAGGCCACCCATTGTTCGAAGGACCCTGCCTGGGGACAAGCCTTATCAGGACCTCATCAGTGAAGGCCACCCATTGTTCGAAGGACCCTACATGGGGACAAGCCTTATCAGGACCTTTGAACAGACTTTGTGGTATGCTGTCTACCGGATGGGTGGTCTAGCCGATGGCAGGAGGATGTGCCTGGTTGAATTCTATTGGTTGTGTGATCTTACTATATTTGAAACTAGCCCGCGCTTTGCTTTGAATGGATCATGCTTTTGCTAAGTTTGAAATGATTGGATCTTGTGTTTGCTATAGCCTGTTATTGGATGTAGGTTGATAAGGTGATGTGCTCCCCCTCCCTAAGTGTAGTCTGAATTCCTATAAATTGTATGGTTTGAGCCCTGTTCGGGGCCGAGCTTGGTAGACTAACACCAGTCACCATCTCGGCCCGGATTGCAATTCGTCAATAAACATCTTTGCTTCCTTACAGTGGATGGTGGTTTGATTTATGCTCGCTAACACTCCCATCATCAAAGGTCTATGTCCCCTTCCTTACCGCATAGATAACTACTATAGTTTTCCAGTCTAACTGTTTTAACTTCTTGACCATATTTTCTTCTGTTTAATGAATTCTAAAGGAAGAACACAATTTCTTTCTTATCCTTGGGATGATCAACAATAGCAATGTACATGTCTGGGTTTGTTGGAAATGCTTTTTTTTTTGTTTGTTTGTTTGTTTTTAATGAAGATGACAGCACTAGTATGGCAGAAAGCTCTAGAGGTGCTAGATTATGCACTGGATTCGGTAATAAAAGGTCTTGATTCTGGTCCTAATACTGAGACTGGAGTTGTAAACTGCCTTGTGCCTTAGATACAAAGAAAAATCTATAAGAGACTACACTGGGAAAAGGTGCTTCCAAGCCTTTTTAAGGATGAAGAAGATGCTGAACAAATGAAAGGTACCTAATGAGAAAAAATAATAATAAAACTCAAATTCAAAGTATGCACATTAGATGGGAGAGAGCTAAGATTACTTACCCACTCTGGGGAATTTTCTGATGAATTACCCATTTTTGACAGTTTGCCTAAAGAAAGGAATAGGGCAGTTAGATGTTATTAAGATTCACAAACGTCATTTGTCTTCACAGCTGGACGTCTCAGTAACAGGCTTTGCAGTCTAGACTATATTTCAAGTCTCTCCCTTCATCTTTTTAAGGCATTGACTATGATAGGAAAGAATCCCTTGATTTCTTTTTCATGATAATATTTACTCTGTTTCAATATGGTTTTATAGTCACACTACTGTGTTACATCTCCATTCTGCGTCCTCAGGGACACATTTAAAAGTATATGCTAGATGGATACTTTTATTGTGTTAGAATTTAACCATATGTACCTTACATTTAAATGATTTGTGAGTTGACATTAGGGTGCACTTGCCCATAGACAAAGAATGTAGAAACTATCAAATTGTATCAACCCTGAACCATGAAACCATGATTGGTCATAAAGATATTTTATATTTATTATTTTTTTATTGCCATGGGAGTCAGAGAACACATAAGTATACTGGATATAAATGAAATGATTTAAACTAAGTTCAAAATAAAGTTGTAATTTGAAAATAGTCTAGAATATGGGTTTGTCATAACCACCTCTGTGTTAGGTAGTTCTTTAAATATTTTTTAAATTTATTTTTATTAGTCACTTGATAATCATCTACAAAATCATAAGTATCCACCAACATCACAGTTCAGTGACCCCCACCTCATCCTTCTCATTCCAAAGATAGCCACTGAAGATAGTCTTCAGTCTTAACAGACAGTTTAGATACATTTTTTTGTTGTTGTTGTTAACAAATTC
Source organism: Erinaceus europaeus (assembly GCF_950295315.1). NCBI lineage: Eukaryota > Metazoa > Chordata > Mammalia > Eulipotyphla > Erinaceidae > Erinaceus > Erinaceus europaeus. The sequence continues at coordinate 124,554,930 of NC_080164.1, read as the reverse complement.
ATGTGTTTCAATTCTTTATACTGCATATATGGTGAAATAATCTGCTGTTCTCTTTTCAGAGATATACAGGTCACTAGGTAACAGATTTAAACTATAGCAATAAGAATAAATACAAAAAACTAAAAGACAAAATTTCTTGACTTTACCCTTGTCCCCTAACTCTCACCTTTTAAAATGCAGAAACAGGGGCTGGGAGGTAACAACATTATTATGCAAAAGACTTTCATGCCTGAGGCTCTAGGGTTTCAGGTTCAACCCCAGGCACCTTTTAAACTCCAGCTGGAAAGTGTTCTGCTCCAATGGGGGTGGGGGTGGGATGAAGGGGTGGGGGTGGGAGAAGAAAAATAAATAAAAAGAAGAGGATGTGGCGAAGTGGTGGCTGTGTGGTGGTGCACCTCATTGAGCACATGTGTTACAATGCTCAAGGACCTGGGTTCGAGACCCCAGTCCCCACCTGCAGGGGGAAAGCTTCACAAATGGTGAAGCAGTGTTGCAGATGTCTCTCTCCCTCTCTATCACCCTCTTCCCTGGTGATTTCTGCTTGTCTCTATCCAATAAGTAAATAAAGATAATGAAACAAATTTAAAATAGAGAAGGAGAAGGAGAAAAACATAAAATGAATTAAGAAAAGATACAAGAAAGAAAAAAAAGGGGGGATGAACTCAAGAACCTATACAAGAAAGAAAAAAAAAGGGGGGATGAACTCAAGACCCTATTTTTCTTTCCTCCTCCTCCTTCTCCTTCTCCTTGGTATTTCTTAAAAAAGAGAGGGAAAAAGAGAAAGAGGGAAGGGACAGTAGAGAAACCACAATAATTATCTGACCACCCATGAAGCTCTCCTTCCAAGGTGTTCCCTTGTAATGCCAGGGCTCAAAAACCCAGAACTTCTAAGGGATAAACTGTTCCCCCAACCCCCTCAGTCTTGTAATAGCTTTCCCCTTCTTCTTCTTCTAGCATTTGCCCTTCTTCCGTAGCCAGTCAACAGGTCAGGCTGAAAGCTGTCAGGAGCTGCTTGTTGCTGGCTTTGAGAGTGACTGGGATCCATGTGGATTCAGTCGGCTAGGAAGGATCGTCAGTTTCCCCAATGAATGGGTACTCAGGAGCTTTCCCCTGAAACCATCTCATTAAAATCTAAATAAGGGCTGAAGAGATAGCATAATGGTTATGCAAAAGGATTCATGTCTGAGGCTCTGAAGTCCTAGTTTCAATTCCCTGCACCAGCACCATATGCCAGAGTTGAACAATGCTCCAGTTAAAAAAAAAAAAAAAAGAATCTAATGTTAATAATACAAAAGTTAAAAACATAACACTCAGGCAAGATACAATGTATTATAAGTATAAGAAAAATAGCAGCAACTTCCAATATGTAAAGGAAATAAACCAGAAAAGTTAGTGCAAGGGGAAAATGAGATGTAATGCACAATATTACAAAATGAATGCTAACTTACATACAGAGGAACATGGCAAACAAACATCAAAATAAGGAAACTCAAGGCATAACATATTGTAAGAATGATGAAAAAAACAAAAAAACAACGTAGGAACGATTAAAAAGTAGTAGGGAAAATAACAACATTCTTTTTGTCATTTTAAATAGTTTCAAGTGTCTAATTTTGTGACAGAGCTAAGAAATGATTTCTTAATGGCTATTTAGTTACTTTAAACCTGTACAGAAGAAATAAATCTTAAGAAGCAGTACTGACATGCTATGCTTGAAAAGAGCTCCTGAAGATCTTCTAATCTTACACTCCAAATCTCCGGGTTAGGAGTGAAACAGAATTACTTGAATTTCCTTTACCAAATATTACACACACATTTCTCATGTCACAGCACTTACTATTTCCAAAGGAATCTATTCTCTCAATTAGGATACTGGACAGATTATCCTTATATCAAATTTAAGTCCATCTGCTTCTATCTAAAGAATATGAAGACACTAATTCCAAGGGGGAAATGGTGATACTATTTATTATCTTTTGGGACAAGATATTTGGAACTGGAAGTGATTATGCTTTAGCGAAGCAAGGAAGGAAGTGAAATACAGCTACTGGATGGCTTCACTCTTTCGTGGAATACAGGTAATGGAAACATGAACTTGCAATTAAAAAAGGAATAGTCAAACTATCTAAGAATTTATGAAAACTATGGAGAAGCTATCGTGGGCATGCTCAAGTGCCATGTGGAACTACACCCTTGTTATCTTATAATCTAATAAAACATTATTAAATTACCACTAATAGGACTAGAGAGACAGCATGATGGTTGTACAAAAGACTTTCATGCCTGAAGTACTAAGGTCCCAGGTTCAATTCCCCAGCACCATGATAAACCAGAGCTGAACTTTTTTTTCTCTTTATCTGGTTTTTCTCTTTATCTCTTTTTCACTAAAGTAAATAAATTAATAAATTCATGAAATAGAATTCATTTTTCTTGTGACAGCTCTTCAAACACATGAAGAAATGTGTCACACAAGCTACCTTGCCTGTCTTTCCTTGTCTCTGGCCTCCCTATTCAAGACTAAGCACCCCAGAAAGAACCATTATTTTAAAAACAAAGGCAAGGACTCATACTGGTCTTGCTATGTATAACAACCTATCAATTATGAGTAACATGTTTTTGGGGGGAGGATTAATAAAAATATATTTCCTTATCTTTGTCTCTTAGAACTGATTTCCAAAAGGTTACTAATACCCCTGTCCCTGTGTCATGAAATATAATTCATTTAGTCAAATACTTGAAAACAACAAAAGATTTTTGAACTCTTAAGTTATTACATTCATCTTGGGATTTTTCTTATCTTTCATTTGATGGTAGTACCACAACATGGAATATCTTCTTAAATATTTAAGTATGGATTGGCAAAATAGCCCATCTAGAAGTGTGCTTATGCTGTCATGGAGCAACTCAGGCTCCAATGGGTCACCACTACATTGGAGGGAGCTTCCATGCCATGGTCTCTGTTTCTCTCTGTGTGTGTGTCCGTTTTTATCTGAAAAAAGTCTGTCTGAAACAGTGAAACTCCAGCAAACGACAAAACAACAATTAAATGTACAATTTATTATTGTCTATTACTGGCATGGTATTGTATAGTAGATATCTGGAGGTTCTTTGTAAACATTTGTTTAGATAAAGACAAAAGAGAGAGAGACACACACAAAGAGAGAGACAGAGAAAGAGAAATGCCACAGCACCAAACCTTCCTTCAAAGGAGTAGGGGCAGGGGCACATGGCAAAGCAGAACACTATCCAAGTGATCTACTTTACTGGCCTGAGATTATTCATTTTGATTAACTGAAACGTATGCTGGTTGGCTACTATCTCCCAATTTCCCCTTTTCTCCACTACCTGGCAGCCACATTCCTCTCTTTAATTTTGTGAAGTTGACTAAAAACACCTAATATAAATGGATTTATGCAGTATTTATCTTTCTGTGAATGGCTTATTTCACTTAGCATAATAGTCTTAAGAATCATTAATATTGGGAGTCGGGCGGTAGCACAGTGGGTTAAGCGCAGGTGGCGCAAAGCACAAGGACCGGCATAAGGATCCCGGTTCGAGCCCCAGCTCCCCACCTGCAGGGGAGTTGCTTCACAGGTGGTGAAACAGGTCTGCAGGTGTCTATCTTTCTCTCCCCCTCTCTGTCTTCCCTTCCTCTCTCCATTTCTCTCTGTTCTATCCAACAACAATGACAGCAATGACAACAACAACAACAACAACAATAAAAAACAACAAGGGCAACAAAAGGAAATAAATAAATATTTTTAAAAAAGAATCATTAATATCATTGTATATTGTGGAAAATCACACCTGTCAGAATGGCAATAATAATAGCAATAGTTAGCAAGGATGTTGAGAAACTGGAACCCTTGCACAATGTTGGCAAGAATACAAAATGGTACAGTTACCATGGAAAATAATTATTTTAACCTACACTTGAATTACTATTGAATTATTATTATCTCTTACAGCTTTTTCTAATTTTCACATGAAATTGTGAATAATTATATAAATGGCATCACATTTTTGAGGGCTTTTCACTCTCTTGAAACACTCACCCTTTAGCTTCTAAAGTCCTATTATCAAGCATGTTTTCTCTGACATGCTTTTGAAAGCCTTCTTTCAACTGAGGCTAAGTAGCTGATGCAAGTCTCCCCTCAAATAGCCCTAGTTCTAGGGTTGCAGTCATTTGTCTCCTGTGTTTTATTTTACAACTTTAATTTACAACTAATTTAACCATGTGAGTTAGAATTCAACCAAAGCAACAATTTCTTCATTTCTCCCTCTACATTTTGAAGAAATACAATGTGCATTGAGGCTGGGATGGGGTGGACACAAGGGAAGAACCTCATTAGATACAACACTGTTGTCTCCCAGTGAAGCTCCAGGACTGCTCTCACCCTCCACTAGTAACTTGCACAAGATTATATAGCTGATAAAGACCAATGTTAAGATTCAAACCAAAGTTTTATTCTTCCTTAAGACTTAACTTTCAAGACTTAAGTATGCTAACATTTCTCAGTTAAAATATAAAATTTAAGCACGACTATTTTTTTAAAATTTTATTTATTAGTGAGAAAGGAGGAGAGAGAGAAAGAATCAGATATCATTCTGGTACATGTGCTGCTAGGGACTGAAACCCAAGACCTCATGATTGAGAATCTAGTGCTTTATCCTTTGCACCACTTCCTGGACCACTAAGCATAACTATTTATAGAGAGATGTTAACTTGATAGTCTATGGTTTGGGTTTCACTGTATTTATGGAATACACTTATTTGAGACCCAAAGATAAATATGTTGAGGACCAAAACCAGGTGGTAACAATGAAGACAAAATAATGACTATAGGAACTACTCACTATAGGAATAATAAAATCTTTGATATTCTTGGAGGACTGATGATAATAATAGCAGAATATTCCAACGTCATGATATCATATTTCCTTCTAAGTCATTTGTGAACATTTACATTAACTATGACAATTTAAAGTATGGTATCTGGTGCTGGGTGGTGGCATGCCTATTTCAGTGCACAAATTATGTGCAAGGACCCAGGTTCAATTTTCATCTGCAGGGAGAAAGCTTCATGAGTGGTAATGAAGTACTACAGTTTCCTCCCAGTCTCTTTCCCCTTCCCTCCCCTCTCAATTACTCTCTGTCTCCTATCAAATATAATCAATAAATATTTTTTTAAAAATATGGTAACCACAGACTATCCATCATATAGGATGAATGAAGCATTTCAGAAAAAAAAAATTAAAGCAATTTAAAGCTATCATTAATGGAGCATACATGGCTATCTTTGGAAAAAAGTGAAGTTCCAAGGTTGTTAGATAGCAGCAAACAAAGTTATAAATGAGGGAGAACATGTGTTTATCTCTGGGCAGGGGGGTTGTAATTATAGTTCCAAGGATTGTTAAGTTAGAACATATGCATTGGAGAAATTAGAAACAAATACAGTGATGCCTTTACTTTGAAATAGAGAAAGCATTATACAGAAAACAAATATGAAAATGATGGATATCCTTCCTTACCTGCAATTACTAATGGAAACTTTAATAGACTTCTCTCAATAATGAATAAAACAATCTAAAAATTAGTAAGAGATGATCCAGGATGCCAAATCAAACCAACTCAAGAGCAACAATAATGCAGATATTCTTCTCAAGCATACATAAGGTATTTTCAAAGACAGACCCACATGCTGTCCTACAAATTAGTTTCTCAATAGAGTTTAAAGAGATGGATATCACACAAAGAATTTTCTCTGAACATAACAGGGTGAAGGTAGAGATCAATAACAGGAGTAAAACTGGAAACAATAGATTTGTGGAAATGAAACAACATATATTTTTTTCTGCTAGTTTTTCTTAATTTGATAAGAAGAGAGAAATTGAGAAGGAAGGGACACTCCTGCAATACTGTTTTATCACTCTTAAAGCTTAAAGTTTCTCTCCGGCAAGTGGGGACTAGTGGCTTGAGCTTGGGTCCTTGAACATGAAAACATGCACTCAATCTGGTGCACCACTAGTAAACCCATCTGCCAGGTTTTGTTCTCTGGGCTTTGTATCTTCATGATTCCATCATTCACAGCAGATAGTGAGAGACACAGCAGATAGTGAGAGAGAAAGAGAGATACCACAGCACAGCCTAGTGCTTGTGAAATCTTCCATGATGCATGGTGCTTTTATGTGTTGACAAAACTTTGAACCTGGTCACAGTGCATGCTAAAGTGTGTGCCCTACATAGCAAACCATCTCTTGTCCCCTGTTAAATAAAAATGGTTTTAAAAAAAATACAAGAAAAGGAAGAGATATGATTATGGTACAAAGACATCATCCTCACACTCCACTCTTTGAAACTATCATTCTACTTTGATGAGTGATCTTTCTAAAGAATTATTTCAAGTTCAGGTTTTCCTCTGCCCCTTTTATGATGCTTCTGACTTCATGTATTTCCATTCACAAGTTTTCTTTTTTCAGGAGTTGGAAGGAGAGGGACTGCCCATGTAAATTTTGGATACTTATAACCTGTTGGTTGTAAACTCATTGAACATCAATTTCATTGATAGGGGAAATGGATTTGTAGCTTTAGGCTTCCCAAAACTGGATCCTTCATTTAGTAAGACAGTACTTTTTGCTTATTGTTTAACAAATTATTGTATCTTGGTTTATATGCTGTTTTGATCTAAAAAAAAAAAAAAACAAAAACAAACCGATCCAGGGAATTCTGGAGGTGGGGTTATGGAGCAGCAGCAGCAGCTATGTTTCTCTCCTCTCCTCTATGTTTTAACAAGGAATACCAAAGGAGGTCATCAGGGACCACAATAAGACAGGACTAGAATGACTTCAGGAACCCACCAAATCACCAGTGAATGCAAATACATGTGGCTTGTGAACAGAGAGAAGCCTAGGGAGAGATTAAGTGGCTGGTAATAGTCTGGCAGAGACATCACTTCCAGTCTGTTTCACCAACAAAAAGACTGCTAAAAGGAAGACAGGACTCCCCTAAGACTGAACAATTCAATTGTGAGTCTCCACTGCCAGTGTCATCAGAAGCTGGAACAGCAGGGGGGCAGTTTTACTCCTTGTGCTTACATCAAGGAACAAAGAACTAACCAGAAAACTCAGGAGAAGATCTGTATCTCCATGGCTTAGTGGTGGGGCTGTGGAAGTCTCTTTGCAAAACCACTGAATTATCTCTGCCCCACCCTGCTTTATCTCTTGGTCAGGAGTTCTTCTTCTAGCGTTTGCCCTTCTTCCGTAGCCAGTCAACAGCGTCAGGTTGAGCCTGATGTAAAATTTCGAGACCTCCTTTGAATCTGGAGAGGTGGCAGTCGTTGACTATGTGGGTCATAGGTCAGGAGTGGTCAGGAGTGAGAGATTAAGTTAAGAAGCCTACCTATAGATTAAAAGCCCTCAGGCTCCCATAGCCTACAGGGAATAAAAGAAAAAAGAAGAGGCTTTAAAAAATTTAAAAGCCAATGTGCTCCAACTCAGTTATTGAAATAGTATTGAAAGAACTTTCTATTCCCACAACTGTGAACCCTTTAATTACCTTACTTAGACACAAGTCGATCCAGGCAAGAGTGATCAGTAATTTGAAAAGTACTGAGAGAGGGACCTCATAACATACTTTATATAATGGTTAAACCAACAAGAAGAAATACTGGAGAAATGAGCCAGGAATAGAGTCCAGCTAAAAGCCCCCCAAAGGATGAAGCACAAAATAATGAAGTCAACATCCAGACACTAGTTAAGGAAATAATCACAGGAGTGAGTAAAGATTTTGAAAGAATTGTCATAAAAAATGCAGAAACAACAAATGAGACTCTAGAAGAAAACACTAATTATCTCAAGATTATTAGAGAGCTGAAAGCTGAAATAGCTGAGCTAAGAACACAGATAGCTGAACAAGCTAAAACAGTATCAGAACAGGGTAACAAAATAGATGAATTCCAAAAAACAGTAGAAGGGAGAGAGAATAGAATCAATGAGGCTGAAGACAGAATTATCAAGATCAAGGATGAATTACAGACAACTAAAAAAGAAGTAAGAGATCTCAAAAAGAGATTAAGAGATATTGAAAACAACAACAGAGACCTATGGGATGACTTCAAAGGAAATAATATACACATTATTGGCTTACCAGAGGAAGAAAGAGAGGGAGGGGAAGAAAGCATTCTTCAGGACATAATAGCTGAGAACTTCTCTAGTCTAGACAACATAAAAGACATACAGGTTCAAGAAGCCCAGAGGGTCCCAAACAGAATTAACCCAGACTTAAAGACACCAAGACACATCATATTTAGAATGCAAAGAAATAAGGATAAAGAAAGGATCCTGAAGGCTGCAAGAGAAAAACAAAGAATCACCTACAGAGGAAAACCCTTAAGATTAACAGCAGACTTCTCCACACAAAGACGACAGGCCAGAAGAGAATGGCAAGATATCTATTGAGTGCTCAATGAAAAAGGCTTTCAGCCAAGACTACTGTGTCCTGCTAGACTGTCATTCAGACTAGATGGAGGCATAAAAACCTTCTCAGACAAGCAACAGTTGAATCAACAATCACCAAGCGTGCCCTGAAAGAAGTTCTGAAAAGTCTCCTCTAAATAGTCAGACCACCATAAATACGCCATATATCAGAATACTCTAAAAATCTACAAGAATGGGTTAAAATATCTTCAATCTTTGATATCAATAAATATAAATGGCCTGAATTCACTTATTAAAAGGCACAGAGTAGGAAGATGAATCAGAAAACACAACCTACAATGTGCTGTCTACAGGAATCCCACCTGACTCAACAAGACAAAGACAGACTCAAAGTGAAAGGATGGAAAACTATCATACAAGCCAATGGACCACAAAAAGGGGCAGGAACAGCTATTCTCATATCTGACAAAACAGACTTAAAATAAATAAAATTTAAAAAGATAGGGATAGACACTACTTAATACTCAGAGGATCAGTCAATCAAGAAGACTTAAGAATTATTAACATCTATGCACCCAAATGAGAGGCCATCTAAATACATCAAACATCTACTGAAAGAGATATAGCAATATATTAACAGTAACACAGTCATAGTAGAGGACATCAACACCCCACTCACTCAACTTGACAGATCATCCAGGCAGAAAATCAATACAAACATGAGGGAGCTAAATGAGGAGATAGATAAAATAGAACTATTGAACACTTTCAGAGTCATTCACCTCAAGAAACTGGAATACATATTTTACTCAAGTCCACATGGGTCATTTTTAAGGACAGACCATATGTTAGGCCACAAAGAAAGCATCAGCAAATTCAAGAGCATTGGAATCATCCCAAGTATCTCCTCAGACCACAGTGGAATTGAAGACTTAACAATCAACAAAAGATTAATAATAGTCCCAAAATGTGGAAGCTCACAGTACACTCATTAACAACTACTGGGTCAAAGAGGAAATAAAGGAAGAAATCAAAATGTTTTGAGAGTTCAATAAAAATGAAGACACAGGGGGTTGGGCGGTGGCGCAGTGGGTTAAGCACAGGTGGCGCAAAGCGCAGAGACTGGCGTAAGGATCCCGGTTCGAGCCCCCGGATCCCCACCTTCAGGAGAGTCGCTTCACAGGTGGTGAAGCAGGTGTCTATCTTTCTCTCCCCCTCTCTGTATTCCCCTCCTCTCTCCATTTCTCTCTGTCCTATCCAACAACGAACAACTGAGGCTACAACAACAAGGGCAACAAAAAGGGGAAAAAAATGGCCTCCAGGAGAGGTGGATTATTGCAGGTACCGAGCCCAGCAATAACACTGGAGGAAAAAAAAATTAAGACACAAGCTATCAAAATATTTGGGACACAGCTAAGGCAATACTGAGAGGTAAGTTCATAGCCATACAAGCACACATTAGGAGACAAGAAAGAGCACAAAGAAACAGCCTGATTGCACATCATAAATACCTAGAAGAAGAACAAAGGAACCCTAAAACAACTAGAAGGACAGAAATCACTAAAGTTAGGGCAGAAATCAATAACACTGAAAATAAGAAAACAATACAGTAGATCAACGAAAGTAAATGTTGGTTCTTTGAAAGAGTGAACAAAATCAACAAACCTTTAGCCAGACTCACAAAACAAAAAAGGCAGAAGACCCAAATAAATCAGATTATAAATGAAAGAGGAACTATCACAACAGACACCGCAGAAATTCAACATATCATGCAAGGCTTCTATGAACAACTATATGCCACCAAGCTAGAGAACCTGGACAAAATGGAAGATATCCTAGATACCCATGAACTTCCAAAATTAAATAAAGAGGAACTAGATAATATAAACAGGCCCTTCACAGCTAATGAAATTGAAACAGGTATCAAAATCCTTCCCAAGAATAAAAGTCCTGGACCAGATAGTTTTACAAATGCATTCTACAAAACCTTCAAAGAAGAACTAATACCTCTATTTTTAAAAGTCTTCCAGAAGATTGAAGACACTGGAATACTCCCTTCCAGCTTCTATGGAACCAACATCACTCTGATGCCAAAAGCAGACAGGGACACAACCAGAAAAGTACAGAACTTTTATGAACATAGATACTAAAATATTAAAGAAAACTCTAGCTAACTGGATACAAAAACTCTAGCCAACTGGATGCTAAAAAGATTGTTCATCATGACCAAGTGGGGTTTATCCCAGGGATGCAAGTTTGGTTTAATATATGTAAATCAATCGTGATCCACCACATCAATAAAAGCAAGACCAAAAACCACATGGTCGTATCAATAGATGCAGAGAAAGCCTTTGAGAAAACACAACATTCCTTTATGATCAAAGCACTACAAAAAATGCAAATAGATGGAAAACTCCTGAAGATAGTTGAGTCCATATATAGCAAACCTACAGCCAACATCATACTCAATGGTGAAAAACTGGAAGCATTTCCCCTCAGATCAGGTCTAGACAGGGCTTCCCATTATCACCATTACGATTCAACATAGTGTTGGAAGTTCTTGCCATAGCAATCAGGTAGGAGCAAGGAATTAAAGGCATAGAGATTGGAAGAGAAGGCAAACTCTCCCTATTTGCAGATGACATGATAGTATACACAGAAAAACCTAAGGAACCCAGCAAGAAGCTTTTGGAAATCATCAGGCAATACAGTAAGGTGTCAGGCTACAAAATTAACATTCAAAAGTCAGTGGCATTCCTCTATGCAAACACTAAGTTAGAAGAAGTTGAAATCTAGAAATCAATTCCTTTTACTATAACTACAAAAACAGTAAAATATCTAGAAATAAACCTAACCAAAGAAATGAAAAACTTGAATACTGAAATTATGAGTCACTACTCAAGGAAATTGAAAAAGACACAAAGAAGTGGAAAGATATTCCATGTTCATGGACTGGAAGAATTAACATCATCAAAATGAATATACTACCCAGAGTCATCTACCAATTTAATGCTATCCCCATCAAGATCCCAAACACATTTTTTAGGAGAATAGGAAAAATGCTACAAATGTTTATCTGGAACCAGAAAAGACCTAGAATTGCCAAAACAATCTTGAGAGAAAGAATAGAACTGGAGGCATCACACTCCCAGATCTCAAACTGTATTATAGGGCCATTGTCATCAAAACTGCTTGATACTGGAACATGAATATACATACTGACCAGTGAAACAGAATAGAGAGCCCAGAGGTAAACCCCAACACCTATGGACATCTAATCTTTGACAAAGGTGCCCAGACTATTAAATGGGGAAAGCAGAGTCTCTTCAAAAAATGGTGTTGGAAATAATGGGCTGGAACATGCAGAAGAATGAAACTGAACCACTATCATTTCACCAATACAAAAGTAAATTCCATGTGGATCAAGGACTTGGATGTTAGACCAGAAACTATCAGATACTTAGAGGAAAATATTGGCAGAACTCTTTTCCACATAAAGTTTAAAGACATCCTTAATGAAACGAATTCAATTACAAAAAACACTAAGGCAAGTATAAACTTACGGGACTACATCAGATTAAAAAGCTTCTGCACAGCAAAAAAAAAAAAAAAAAAAACAAAAAACCACTACCCAATCCAAGAGACCCCTCACAGAATGAGAGAAGATCTTTACCTGCCATACATAAGAAAAGGCTAATAACCAAAATTATGCTACATAGGTGCTTACATAAGTGGTCTACAAGTAGAGTCAACACAAAAGTCCATGGATTCTTAAAAACCAAAATCCTGGAGGCAGGTGGTGGTGCACTAAGTTAAGCACATATCACCATACACAAGGACCTGGCTTCAAGCCTGCTCCTCATCTGTAGGGGGACACTTCACAAGCAGGGAAGCATGTCTACAGTTGCTTATCTTTCTTTTTATATATATATTTATTTATTTTCCCTCTAGTTGCCCTTTTTTTCTTAATTGTTGTTGTAGTTATTATTGTTGTCATTGTTAGATAGGACAGAGAGAAATGGAAAGAGGAGGGGAAAGGGGGGGAGAGAAAGATAGACACCTGCAGACCTGCCTCACAGCCGGTGAAGTGATTTCTCCTGCAGGTGGGGAGTCAGGGGCTCGAACTGGGATCCTTACGCTGGTCCTTGGACTTTGCGCCACATGTGCTTAACCTGCTGCGTTACCGTCCAATTCCCCTGTTGCTTATCTTTCTATCATTCTTTCCTCTCTCAATTTCTCTCTGCCCTGTCAAATAAAATAGAAAGAGAAAAAAAAAAAGAAAAAAAATGACTGCTGGGAGCAGTGGATTGTGGTACCAGTACCAAGCCCCAGCAATAACCCCTGGTGGCAATTTAAAAAAAAGTCTTTTGGAGAATGTGGAGAATGCATAAATACGATTAAAGAGGAAGACCATAATGGTGGATTTAGACTAATAGGTATTATATCATAGAGAATAATATCTGGGATATATTAAACTTTATTAAGTTGGCATTTTAAAAAGAAAAGAAGTCAAACAGATTGAGACATACATATATCTCTGAGATAACTAATAATAACAGTAATAATCTCCCCCTAGAAAACTAGACAGTAAAACAAAACCACCATAACTTTTAGTATTCCACAGTGCAAGGTGATCATTATTATAAAGCATATTTTAAAATAAGTCACTGTTTATATTTTATACACTTTCTCATTGGATTTAATTATGTAATGATCACAAAGACATCTTCTTATACTGCTGAATAAAGTTATAACTTAAAGAATCAGAACAAATAAATTCCAAAATTTCCCTTTCTACCACTGCATGTGTCTGTTCATATGTTGTGTCTCACAAATAACCACAAGCTTATTTTGTCCTTTCCAGAGGAGGGGGAGGAGTGTCCCTAAATGGAGGTGCCTCTGTGTGGGAAGACAAAAGATTGATACTTAAAGGCCCCAAAGGAATCTACTTAAACCTCATACCAGATTGGGGAGGGCTGGTTATACAAGCCTAAAGCTGGCACAGGAAGATAACCATTCATGCAATACCTTATGTGGGGAATACAAGTTCTACTTTGTGACTTTGATCCTTTCTTTTCTTCGTAACAGCTCAGTTTACTAATGAAAGCACTGAGAGACACACCTCAGTTATTTGGGGGGGGGGGGGCCTGGGCTAGAAAGACCAGTTCTTTCCTTCTGGTTTTCCAAGGTTAGAGGTTGGTTGCGAAGCAAGTTTAATTTCTGTTAAGAGTGAATGAATTGAGAGAGAATAGGAGATAGAGGGAAAAGAGAAGGGAAGGAAGAGAGGAGGAAGAAAAAGAAAAGAAGGAAAGACAGGAAGAGAAGAAAGAGAGAAGAAAGATGCTTGCCTCTGAAGAAATTTGAACTCTGGTGCTAGAAAGTTTGGAGTGCATAGCTCCTGGAGTTCCTATTTTTCTTTCTGACAGAAGCAAAAAGCTTTTAGGAAAGGATATTAATTCATCTGGCTTATTTAGTATATTGAATTATTACTTCATATTCTAGTGGCCTGAAAAAGTTAATTTACCATTTGAATGGTATAAATAATAAATCCTCACACCAAGTCCTGACTTTTACAATACTCAACAAGCATTTACTACCTTTCAATCAGACACATTTAATTTTTAATTAGTATCTAGAGAAAAGGAAAATAAAATGGTAACATTGGCTAGAGATAGCAAAAGAGCTGCTGTCTAGAGAGCTATCGCAGAGTAAAGAATACTTAACACCAGATCCCTGAACTGAGGGGAGACAGATTCTCAGAAAGAAAAAGAGAATGATGCCAATGCTAGAAGAACAGAGAAGATGCCAAGTTGTTTGACTGCCTGTGCTTCAATCCTTTTTTTTCTTTTTTTTTTTTTCCCCACCAGAGTTATCACTGGGGCTTGGTGCCTGCCTGATGAATCTACTATTCCTGGTAGCCATTTTCCTTTTATTATTATTCTTTTAATTTGATAAGACAGATAAAAATTGGGGGAGTGGTTGAAAGGAAGAAGGAGAGACACCTGCAGACCTGTTTGACTGCTTGTGAAACTTCCCTCCTGCAGGTAGGGAGGAGAGGCTCAAACCCGGACCCTCACACATGTAATGTGTGTGCTCTACCTGTTGTGCCGCTGCCCAACACCTTCAGTTCTTCTTAAATGCTGTGCAGTCACCTTAACTCAGTATTCTGGATTTATCTACACCCTATGCTTGACCACACTATCAGGGTTTTGAGTAATTGAATGAGATTCTGAAAACTGATTTTTATTCCTCTGATTATATTGATTACCTGGAACACAGAATTCGTATGAATGGGTCATGAATTGAAATGCCGCTTGTGGAAGAAAAGTGAATAAAATCATTTTTAAATAATGGGGAAGAAGGGACAGGGATCTGAAGTGCATTTCATATGTAAGTGATTATTTACTGTACTTTTGAATGCTATAAAAATACAACTTCCAATCAGGATGGGGCATGATTAGACATATTGATTTTGCAAAGGAATGTAGGTCACCATGAAAACCTCTGTGCATGTTAATTATTTTGGGAGCAGATATAATAATCATGTAAGGCAAGATTGGATGCTGCTTTCTACCTCTGAAATTTATGAGGATGCTTCTGTGTTCCAGAAAATGCTTGACACAGAATACTGAGGATCTACCTTTCTAAAAGAGTGATTAAGTAGAGATTGCACTTGACAAGCCAAAGATTAAAAAAAAAAAGTCCCCTAATTTTTATAAATTCAACAAGAGAATCATAAAGGTAATGAATTAAGCAAAAATAGTGAATAAGGAGTAAATGAACAGATAGAATTATCTACAGAATTTCTAAAATAGCACTTGGTGAGCCAACACTACCAGACTCATGAAATTACTAGACAACAATGTATATTGAAAAGGAAGATACTGGTTTTCAGATTTTTAACAAAGACTGTTGAGATTGCTGGTATATGCAAACCAAAAACTTGTAAACTGTCAAATACCTGAGGCTAAATCCTGTCAAAAATGACTCTGATCCACTCTAAGACACCAACTTTTGGCTGAAATAAGGGAAACTGGAGTTCCAGAGCACCTTCAGGGTTCTGATTCTCTTGGGAGTGGGTTCCTGGGGTGTACACCAGCTTCTCTTGGCTGCCTGCAGGTTGGGCGGGACTCCTTTGACACCCCTGGGTGTTTTCCCTAATCCCAGCTCCCCAACCCTGTTTATTCCCCAGGGGGGAGGAAAATGAACAGTCAGGTGCGACCCAGCAGGGGGAGCGGGTGAGCTGGCCCGAGGGCAGACCAAATAGAGTGTCCCCGAGCGTGAGTGTGGGTGTGGGTGTGGAGTAATTTGGGTGGGAACAACGCGGAGGCTACTACCACGAAGTCTTGGTGGGGTGTGTGGGTGTGTGCGGAGCGCGTGGGGATAAATAGGAGCCTCTCTGCTCCCAGCTACACTCCCCCAGCGGCCAGTAGCCCGCCCGCCCTGGGGTTTGCTGCCCTGTAACCAGGGTGCCAACCTGAAAAGCAGTTTCATTTCCTTTTGCCTCCCGGGTAGTTTCGGGCACCCTATTTGACGCTGGTGGCACAGGAAGGGGGCTCAGGAGGAGGCGGGGGACTCGGCCTGACAGAGCGAGGTTGATGGACCGGGCCGCCGCAGGCAGCGGCGCCAGCTCCCATCCCCTGCTCCTGACCCTCGCCCTGGGTAAGTGGCCGGCTGAGCACCCGCGACACGGCAGGAAAGCGGGGTGGAGTCCTAGGGAGGACAAGCCCGGATGTGCCCGGCCACCGGGCCCAGGGCGCACTGGGGCTGCAGGGGCTGGGCGGGTCGGAGTTCTGGGCGAGCTCCAAGTATGGGATCCTGCAGTTGCACACCTGGGGCTGCACCTGTTCAGCTGCAAGCCGCGGCGTCCCCAGGGCAGAAAGGATCCTGGGGCCCGGCTGCTGGTGCTGTTGATGTGCAAGGGCCACCTGGCACCTGCGGGGGTGTGCGGGGGCGATGGAGGCCACTATCAGGTGACTGAGAGGTGGAAGGGAAATTCTTTGAATAAACTGCTCAGGATATGGGAGGAGAAGGAGGAGGCAATCCCGTTGGAGACATTACAAGAAATGAGTTCTCCAGTTTTGGTCAGGAGAGCTGAGCGGAGCAGCAGGATTATGGGAGAGATGGCAGGTATGAGACTTCTAGAGAAAGGATAGCAGGCAACGCAATTTCTGCAGAAGCAGGAAAGGAAAATTACCTACTTCTCTGCTGTTTTCTTTCTTTATTCAATTTTGTTTTTCTTTCTTTTATTTGCTAGAATAGAGGGAAATGTAGAGAGGAGAAGGAGGAGATAGAGCGAGACATCTGCAGCACTGCTTCACCGCTTGTGAAACTTCCCCTGTGCTGTGGGGGCCAGGGACAATGTGTGTACTCAACCAGGTGCACCACCGGACACATATTTTCTGTCTTTGGCTTGCATAGATCCTTCACTTGAGATATATTCTTTCCTATTTTAAAGAGTCGCAGGGGGTAACTTTCCCTTCACTCCCAAGGTTGAACTTGGATGCCAGGTTATGGGCCGCCAGCAGTGCTCCTGTGCTGTGTTGGAAGTCTGGCTAGTGGGAGGGGTAGCTGGATGCCTGCACTGGCGGGATCTCGATGAAGAGACAGAGGCTTTCCTTCTAGTGTACTGGCAGGAAGAGAGCTGAGACTTCCCATGCTGAGCCAAGTTTATGCAGCTGGATTCTAGACTCAGCCTCCCCACCTCCAACATATTTAAGTGGGGAAATCCTACCTCTTCAAAGTCCTATCCTCTGCATCAGGTTATTTTGAGGAGAACTCCTGAGGCACCATTTTGAAGTTTTAGTTGGGGTGAAGGTAGGGACTCCTGGGCTAGTCATTCTGTTTTATTTGGTAGTACACATGAGAGAAGGAGAGATAGAGAGGTAGAGAGAAAGATAGACACCTGTAGACCTGTTTCAGTGCTTATGAAGCATCCCCCCTCCCCCCCCCCCCCAGGTAAGGAGAAGGGACTCATACCCGGGTCCTTTCATATAGTAACGGGTGAGCTTAGCTAGGTGCACCACCATACAGCCCCTGAGGACATATTCTTTTAAAAAATTTTTTATTGATTTAATTATGAGCAACAAGCCTGTTGGATAAGAGGGGTACAATCAGGTACAATCCCACACAATTTCCACCATCACAGTTCTGTATTTCATCCCCTCCAATGGAAGCTTTCCTATTCTTTATCCCTCTGGGAGTATGAACCCAGGATCATTATGAGGTGCAGAAGGTGGAAGGTCTGGCTTCTGTAATTGCTTTTCTACTGGACATGGGCGTTGGCAGATGATCTATACTCCCAGCCTGTTTCTGGAAGACATGCTTTTTTTCTTTTCTTTTCTTTTTCTTTTTTGTCTCCAGGGTTATTGCTGGGGTGCAGTGCCTGCACTATGAATCTATTGCTCCTAGAAGCTACTTTTTCCCTTTTGTTGCCCTTGTTGTTTATCATTGTTGTTATTATTATTGTTGTTGTTGGATAGGACAGAAAGAAATCGAGAGAGATGGGGAAGACAGAGAGGGGGAGAGAAAGACACCTGCAGGCCTGCTTTACTGTTTGTGAAGCGACCCCCCTGCATGGAGAGCCGGGGGCTTGAGCCAGGATCCTTATGCTGGTCCTTGCGTTTGGCGCCATGTATGCTTAATCTGCTATGCTAACGCCTGTCCCCAAAGACATGCTTCTTAATACATGATTCCTCCTTAGAATGAAAGAGTGGCTGTCATAAAACAACAAGCAAAACATTTGTGAAATTACAAGAGGGAAAATAACAGGGTAACAAGGAAAAGCTATTTGGGGTACATGAGTGATATCTTGAAGCTTGGGTGGGATTCAAAATATTAGGCAAGAGAGTGGGATGAGGGAAAGTATTTAGGAAAGGATTGCTGATGGAATGAGCTGTCTAGTGGAAACATAGGCAGTTAGCCTTCCAGAAAGAAGGACTTATGAGGGATAGCCAAATAGACTCTGAAGAGGCTCCTCCCCCTAATTAGAATATTTGGCTATGAATCAGTAAACAGTTAAGTACATACCATTGTAGGTGTTGAAGATGGGAGTAATATAATGCAGGCAGTGATATAAAATATGGAATGTGGTGTTGGGATGCAGTATGGAAGTTTTTTTTTATTAAAGTTTTTCAAAAAGGAGAAATAAAAAAAAATCCAGCTTTAATTCACTGCTCTTGGATGCAGGGTAACACAAACATACAGTTGCCCTTTTAGCTTAGTGACGTGAATTCAATTTCTAGATCCTATAGAATCTCCACTCCCTACAGAATGTCAAAGGATGTAATGTGTTGACCTCAGTAGTTCTCTTTCAGATATACTCTACTTTTACTCTCATTTTGACTAGTCACATGCCACTGTATTTAAGTTTTAAAGAGAATATGTATAGTGAACTGTGTGGTGCATTTTTGTGTGTGTAACTATTGAAAGTGCCATGAGAATTGGTGCTAAGTATGTGAGACCTGGTCCCAGCTCTGTGGTCTGGTAACTCTGAAGTGTTTGTAATTTACACTTCCTAGCTGTGATTTTCTCATTACTAATATGAAGGATTTTCTCTAGATGAGATGAAAATCCTTACCAACTTGACACTTAAGTAATTATTAAACTAACATTTCTCCTGGAGCATTTAAGAAATCTTTTTAATAAGACATAATCCTCATTTACTTTGCAATAATATCTTCAGTGCAAACTGTGTCATAACCAGAAAGAGCCATCCACGGGTGCCTGTTTCTTTGAGAAACATGGTAAGAGATCTATAACTATGTTTGAAATTGAATTTCAATTTTGTTTTGTCCACTTTTCCCTCTCATCCAATTTTTATGTAAAACTAAAGTCAAAATCATAACCAGTGAAAAAGTTAGATATTTTTAGCGAGTTATGTTTAAGGTTAAAAATATATTCTGCTCCCCATTACAATGAAAACATCAGCATTTGTAAGTTGATTTTATTAATTCTACTTAATAATATGGATGTACTTATAATGTAATATCTAGCTTCCAAATTATAAAAAAGTAGGTAGCAGTAAGTAAATTTCTTTTTGTGTAATTGAAGTAACTAAAATCTCAAATGCTGAAAGATTTAGAATTTGTCTCTTCAGATGTATTTTTGGCATAAGGAGTTTTTTCCCTTTTTCTTTTTCCTATTCAAAACCCCAATTTTTATAGGCCACACACATATTAAAAACTGTTACTAATCAATTTTTGCAACAGCTCCATTCTCAGTTGTGTGGAAAATCTAAATAAATTCTTTATTTTTATTTTTTATTATTTTTATTTATTTATTGGATATAGAAAGCCAGAAATCCAGAGTTAAGGGGAAGATAGAGAGGGAGAGAGATATAAAGACACCTGCAGCCCTGCTCCTCGTGAAGTTTTCCCCCTGCAGGTGGAGACAGGGGGCTCGAACTCAGGTCCTAGCACACTGTAACATATGTGCTCAGCCAGGTGCACCATCACATGGCCTCAAACACCTAAATAAATTCTTTCAATAGTAAGATCCCTTTTTTTCTTCTCTCCCCACTCTCTCTTGGCAGAGTAGAATGAGACACAGAGAGAAGGAAAGACATCAGAGGATCAGAACTTCATCTGTGCTATGGCACCTCCCATCTGGTGCCTGGGCTAGAATCTGCGGTATGCTCATGGCAAGGCTCATGTGCCAAAATCCCAGTATTACAGATATGCTGTAAAGGTTGTGCTGTGCTTACTGAAGGTGCCCCTGCATTGTCTGTGCCAAGTTCAAAGGTACCCAGAACAGAGAATCCTTGTGTTGTCCCATGGGCTCTCCCTTCAGCACTATCCCATCTCTGTTGACACTACTCACCCAAGGTCCACAGAGAATCTGCTCAGTAAACTTCCTCTTCTTTTCTCACCCTTTTATTGTAATTAGACATGAATACCACTGAGAAATTGGGTTCCAGGACAGACACTAAGCTGTACTCTGAGCATTGCCTCTTACTCATGAACCATACTTACATACTTTTTATTAGGATGAGTGTCTTCCTAGAAGGGACCAGGCAAGCCAGAATGGAGGCTGCATGTGATTTAGGTGTAACCCATGGTGCCAGTACATTTCCAAAATTGTCAAGACTGTGGTTGGGGAGATAACTCAGCTGGTAGAGTGCAGGACTTGCACATACTAGACTTCTGGTTTGCTGCCCAGCACCCTAGGATGCCAGAGTTGTGCTCTGGTTTCTCGCTGGTTTCAAGTTCTCTATCTCATATGAAATAAGTAAAATAAATCTTTCCATAATAGTTGAGAAAGACAATTGACTCCATAAAGTACCCATAGATCAGTCATTCAAAAGTGCTTTACTAGTAAAATGTAAGGGGAAAGCAATCAGGAAAAATGGTGATCCTTTGTACTATTGACCACTAGTACCCCAGATTTCTTTGTGCCATAGAAAAGGAATCTTGGTAGTTTGATTGATTCTTTAACTGCTGTAATATTTTTTAAATTTATTTATTTATTTTCCCTTTTGTTGTCCTTGTTGTCTTTTCATTGTTGTTGTAGTTATTATTGTTTTTGTTATTGATGTTGTCGTTAGATAGGACAAAGATAAATGGAGAGAGGAGGGGAAGACAGAGAGGGGGAGAGAAAGATAGACACCTGCAGACCTGCTTCACCGCTTGTGAAGCGACTCCCCTGCAGGTGGGGAACCAGGGGCTCGAACTAGGGTCTTTACGCTGGTGCTTGTGCTTTGCGCTATGTATGCTTAACCCACTGTGCTACCGCCGACTCCCTTTAACTGCTGTAATTTAAAGAAAGGAGAGATATTTTTAGATGGTTGGAAAAAATGGGACATATAATTTTAATTCACATCAATTAAGCAATAACATTTTTTTAAAGTCAACAAGGCCAAGTCAAATAATCATAAAATATGTTTGCTCATTCTTGACATGTTTTAAAGGATATGTAGAATTTTATTTACCTGATCCGTAGACTGAAGATAATGATTTCAAATCAGTGACAACAGTAGAACTATGTTTGTGTTCTGCTTTCTTATTTCAAAGTGCCAGGGTTGGATGTGTAACAGGTTGAGCTACTACTCTAACATTTTCCTCTTTGTAAAATCCTGAAATTGTTAATACAGTTAGGTTTATTCATGTTGGGGACACACATAAAAGAGTGCCTGGTACTTAGTAAGAGCTCAAAATAGACTAGTCAGATGAATGAATGGATGCAAGCCACTGTTGGTGACAATACCCAGTTATCAGAAGACAGTAGACTCGGTTAAGGAAGCAATTCTATTTCTTACCAGCCAAAATGCTCACAGTTCTGATAAGTTACAGATGGACATATATTGTCACCTCTTTTTACATGGCACCTGCTTCTGGCCGTGCTTTTGGTTCATTCACAAAGGCGCTTTGTTTAACAAGTGGTAAGTCTACTGTCTTTCTGTTTTTTGACTGGGGATTAAGAACAGCTTCATGTCCCACACATGTTTGGTTTAAGGACTGACCTCATAAGTTAAAGTATTGACTTTAGGGTCATCAAAATAGCTCACATGGATAGTATGCTGCTTTGCCATGTGCACAGCCCAGATTTAAGCCTAGTTCCCAGGGCATTGGAGGGAAGTTTAGTATTGTGGTCTCTCTCTTCTTTTCTTTCTTTCTTTTTATTATTTATTTATTTATTTATTTATTTATTCAATCATTCATTGTTTTTGATAACAGGTTTATTGCTGGGATTTGGGGCCTACATAATTCCACTTCTCTCTTTCTCTCCCTATCTCTGCCTTTAGGATTATCACTGGGACTCGGTGCCTGCACCACGAATCCACAGCTCCTGGAAGCCATTTATCCCATTTTGTTGCCCTTGTTGTTGTTTTTATTGCTTGCTTGTTGTTGTTGTTGGATAGGACAGAGAGAAATTGAGAGAGGAGGGGAATACAGAGAGGAAGAGAGAAAAACACCTGCAGACCTGCTTTACTGCTTGTGCAGTGACCCCCCTGCAGGTGGGGAGCCAAGGGCTCGAACCCAGATTCTTAACACTGGTCCTTGTGCTTTGTACCATGTGCGCTTAACCTGCTGTGCTACCACCAGACTCTCTCTCTCCCCTCTCCATCCCCCTTCCCTCTCTTTCTCTGCCTCATTGTCTCTATCTGAGAAAGTCAGCCCAGTGCAGTGAAGTCTCATGATGATAACCATAAGTTTATAAATAAATACAGAAATACAGAAATGAAATAAGGGTTTTGAGTAGGGAGGGAGAGATACTTTAGATTACCCAGTTGTTTATTAATAAATGTCCTTGAATTCTGTGAGGTTCCAGTGATGTGCTCTCTTGCTTGACTATAATTTCTCTAATATAAATGTGTTTCCTTACCTGGGAATAGCCATGTTATTTATTGGCTATATATAGGGGGAATTTGCCTGGCACAATATCACATAAAAAATGTGATGGCTCCTGTAGAAGCTGAGATAAATTGCTTCAAATGTTTACTGCAATCTGATTTGTTAGCATAGAGGGATTCCAAACTAATCTAGTGTTATGTATAAGTACAATATAGTTAACAGTTACCTGCATTTACTTTTTTGTCCCTGTCTCTATCCAGTAATAAATGAATCAAAACATAATTTTAAAAAATGAGATAATGGGGGCCAGGCCACTGGTAGCACACCTGACTAAGTGCTCACATTACAATGTGCAAGGACCCAGGTTCAAGCCCCTGGTCCCCACCTGCAGGATGAAAACTTCAGGGCTGCAGGCATCTCTCTGTCTCTTTCCTTCTCTATCTCCCCCTCCACTCTCAGTTTCTTTCTGTATCTAATAAATAAATAAATAAAATATTTTTAAAAAACAAGATAATGCAGAGGAAAATGGCAGAACTGTCAAGTTCTTTTACTACTCTTTATACTACTAATACTCTCAAGTTTGTGAATATATAGGTAACATTTTGTTAATTTGTTATTACATAGAGACAGAGAGAAATTGAGAGAGAAGGGGGAGATAGAGAGGATGAGAGACAGAGTGACACCTGCAGACCTGCTTTACTGCCTGCGAAGCAACTCCCCTGCAGGTGGGGAGCTGGGGGCTTGAACCGGAATCCTAACTGGTCCTTGTGCTTTGCATTTGCTTAACCTGTTGCACTACCACCCGACTCTCTATATGTAACATTTTAAATATTTTATGGGCATTGCCTAAAAGGGAGAGTTAGGGTCATTGCATTTATTAAGTAACTAGAGTGTTTCATTTGTACTGTGATCAGAGTGGATTCCTGTCATATCCACCACTGGAAACAAAGGGGCTGGGGGAAGCAGGTATCTGTCTCATCACAACCACTGTTTCATTAAACCAGTTTGATTTGAATGTGAATTTCATGATAGAAGAAACTTGTATTTGTTTTACTCACAGCTATAATCTCAGAGCTTATAACAGTGTCTCATCGTTTGTCAGTAGAATCATATAAGCAAGAAAAGACCAAGAACTTTGGCAAAACAGAGAAAACTAAATACCCTGACACAGAGAAAGGACATTCATTGAAAATGTTACCAAAATAAAGTATTACCTTTAGTCATTAGTGATGGGCCAATGTTGGTCCTTTAACAACAACAACAAAATGCTTGTTTGTTCATTTATTTAATGAGAGAGAATATAGAAAAAACACTGCTTAGTCAACTCACTTCATTTTTCACTAATACAATTTTCAGATGTGTATTTGGATTATAGAGAATCTATCTTGCAACTTTTCTGAAATTCTAAAATAAGTGTAAGATTAAAACTTTACATGAAAACTTTGTAAGGAGAGTCTAATAATTAGTTTGGAAAGTTGCCTGGTTAGAAAATATAGTTGAAAATATAAATTGATCATTTTGTTGATAATGGTTTAAGAATTTTGCACAATGCTTAGTACACAATAAATTCTTAGCAAATGTTTGTTGAAATCTAAGTTCCTGGGTATTTTGTGAGATTGAACAGAATTAAAAAAGAGAAGACAAAGAAAAGATTACAGAGACAGGCAGTAAGGTGATGGTTGCTAGGGCACAGAGTATTAGTTGTAAAAAGATTTCTGGAGATGAATGTTGTCATGGTTGCACACACAACAATATGAACTTACTTAGTACCACTTAGCTGAATACTTACAATGATCAACCTAATAAAATTTGGGTTGTCATACCTTACTGAACAAAAAAATTGCTTTTAAAAGAGGACTGAGATTTAAGAAAGAAAGAAAGAAAGAAAGAAAGAAAGAAAAAGAAATAAAGGAAGAAAGAAAGGGTATTTGTAGCATACATACAGCATAGAAATCAGGAAATGAATTTAGTGGAGAAAGGATAAATTAAGAAGCCAAAATGGAAGCCAAGTGGGCCTCGAGGAAATCAAGGGTATTCTTGAAAGACTACAGACAAACACCAAACATTGATGGTAACTTATGAAACCCAACACATACATACACAGTGACTGAAAGAATGCTGTTGGGGTAGTGGCTAGAAAATAGAAAGCTTTGATTTATGAAAGCCAACTCCAAATAATTTGAAAGCATTCTCTGTATACTTCAGATGACACAGCTTAATGAATTAAATTCTGGGAGCTAATTCTCACTTTAATTTAGGAAGAATTGTCTTCTAAGTAGAGCTTTGGGAAACAAAATTAAATGAGCAAATTTGTGGGGGGACTTCAGTGCCCAGATGACACTAACAGAGATTTGCATAGATCTGACTCCTATGCATGAAATGGGCAAGTGACCATAACAGATGCAACATATCTCTTTGGACACACAATCATGTCAGTTATCACACTTTGGAAATATTTTAGAGGTTGGAAAAAGGGATTCAAGCTAAGAAAATGTGAGTAGACTTTCTGGGAAAAGAAGAGTCAGGACACTACAACATAATAATCTGATGTAAAGAATTAAAAAAAGAAAATTATTTGCTCCCCCTGTATCTATCTAATCTATATTCGGTAATCGTAATTCTCATGACCCACATTGTAGGATGCAGTATGAGTTCCATGTCTCTGGTTCATATTTTCTCCAAAAGACTCCACACTTTTTATATTTTATCAGCTATTAGCACAATAGTTATTGGCTGAGGTCCTACTGTGATGAAAAAAAACCTATGCATAAGTATAATTAACAAATTATATTGATGAGAGTTTTAAAAGTTACTATTTTTAGGAAACACTTATTTGTAACATTACCAACCTATGACAAAAAACTTCTGTAAAAAAGTTCCATACTCAATTCTAGATAAATGACAAGTTACCTATAATGAATGGTAAAAAGAGTGGGAAGAGGTGTTACTTAGAAGTGTGAAAAAAAAACTATACACACAAGAACAATAAGCTGCATTTGTAGAAGCATAACAAAAGAAAGGAATTTTTGCTGATTTCTACTGAAACACTATTTACCACTTTTAAATTCTTATTGAGTGGTTTTCTAGGCTAGTCAGATTCTTAATCGGGAATCTGTCTTTTATGATGTGGTGAATAGACATCAGTTTCAACTGGAAATATGTGGTGTGACTACTTCTTAATGAATCTCATTTTCATAGGTCACACAAGAAAATCAATTGAATAGTTTCACCACACATATCAAAAAGACCTTTGTTTCCTAATACTTCATTGTATAATTCTTCATTCCAGCTGGACAACTTTTCTCATTGCCTCCTAAACATACCAAATTCTTTTCAATGTTACTGCCTTTAGTAGAGTTTATAAATTTCCAACTTATGTGATTTTGGTTTTTGCCTACACTTTGTCTAATTTAACACTGTGCTTTGGGAAGGATTTTCAGTGAAATTTGTTTTATAAGCTGTAAGTTAAAACATACTGCTACATATTTATTTATTTATTTATTGTATTTCTACTAGTGTTAACTTGGGGGGGGGTTGGCTTACTTAATTCATTTTATAGGTCTAAATTCTTGGTCTTTTTTAATGGGTGCGCAAGTATCTGTATGCTTTATTGTTTACTATCATTAAAATTTGATGTCTGTGTTCATATGACCAAAGTCTGTGCTTTCATTGGATCTAGAGACTAATTCCTCTATTTCTCCTCACATTGCATTCTGATAACTCTCCCTGACAACAAATTAGTCTTTCTCCTTGGATCCTTTGCCTTCTCTGTTTGGACTATTATAGAAATTCAGTAAGACCAGTAGTTTTCATTTGAAAATATTATGGTCTGACTGTCTGGTCTGGGCTTATCACAAAGGAGTATAATAAAAAAAAATTTTTTTTTTCCACAACTAATGAGATCTAAGAAACTGGCAAAGGCATTATTGTGGTGTCATAAATTAGTTTATGTATGACAGGTTGCTAAATTATTGCCTGCTCTGGGCTTTAAAAATAGAACACTGTGGAATACTTTTATGAGTTAAAAATAGTATTACTCATCATTCTAAGTCTTTTGAAAATACCAAAATATTATTTCTACCAATTGAAATAGAAATTTACATTGGGGGGATAGTTCATATTTTAATTTACTGATTATAAACTATTGAATATTTTCTTTTATTTCTGTTAGTCTGTCTCTGATAGCCTAAAAGCCCATTTCTTTAGTTTCATAGACTAGGCTATATTCCAGGTGGTATGATTTGAGAGAGCTTGGGAAAATCCCTTCGTATTCTAGAACATGTCTCTCTATGAGATGTCCTGATTGCCACACGTTTTCATTGTGTTGGGACCCAAGCATTACACTCCACTTAAGAAAGAGCCTACAAACTATACTGTAAGCCATTAACTCCCCATAAACTTTAAAAAAAAAAAGAGCCTGCAACTATATCCTTTTTCTTTTCAGTTTCCTACACAATAGCAGGCTGCCTCTCCTTTTGGTCTTGCATACAATAATTTGTTCCTGGGCATGACTTCTGCTCTCTTATTCAACAAGGGGCCAGAGGTTGAGGGAGTAAGCACTCAGTGAGGATAGCTTCATCAAATGTGAAATAGATTATGAAATTTGGGAAGATTAACTTGCCATTATTGCTTTTGTGGGCTACCTCAAGGTGTATGCCTTTTTGTAATATTTATCTTAACCTTGTCTGAGTGAATGTCTGTGTGTCTGCAGATTATTCTGCTGCTGTGCACAGCAGAAAAGATACACACATTATTATTATTTTTTGCTCTCTTCATTTCATTTCCTTTCCATTACATCCATATTCCAGAGCTTATACCTCCCAGATAAAATAATGCTTCAATTTATATACTAGGTTCTGTTTATTGAAATATTTTTTATTAGTGATTTAATAATGATCAACAAGATTGTAGGATACAGAGGGGTACAATTCCACACAATTCCCTCCACCAGAGCTCCACATCCCATTCCCTCCATTAGAACCCTCCCTATTCTTTATCTCTCTGAGAGTATGGAAGACCCAGGCTGTGGCACTTAGTACAAGAGCATTTCTTTGGAGTTAAGCTATTTCTTTGAAATTGAAGGTCTGCTTCAACATGAATACATTTAAGATGGGAAATATTAATATATTAGAAAATTACCTTCTTTTTTTTTGCCTCCAGGGTTATTGCTGGGGCTCAGTGCCTGCACTATGAATCCATTGCTCCTAGAGGCCATTCCCCCCCCTTTTGTTGCCCTTGTTGTTGTAGCCTTGTTGTGGTTATTATTGTTGTTGTTGATGTTGTTGTTAGATAGGACAGAGAGAAATGGAGAGAGGAGGGGAAGACAGAGAGGGGGAGAGAAAGATACACACCTGCAGACCTGCTTCACCTTCTGTGAAGCGACTCCCCCACAGGTGGGGAGCCAGGGGCTGGAACCCAGATTCTTATGCTGGTCCTTGCGCTTTGCGCCATGTGCATTTAACCCACTGTGCTATTGCCTGATATGGGAAATATTAAAGCAGTATGAAGATACTGGTTTGTAGGAAATATTAAAGCAGTATGAGGATACTGGTTTGTAGGAATGTAAGAGACAACAACATAGAAGAAGAAAAAAGGAGTTAACAAGAATGATTAAAAAAAAAAGAATGATAATGATACAAAACTCAAACTTTACCTATGTCAGTTTTTATGTTAGTCAACCACAAATCCAGTGTCATATTCCATTTTTCTCCTTGACAGTGAAAACTGGAAAATTCTCTAAATGCTTATATCTTTTACTTTTAAGGTTAAATTAAACATTAAATTTTTTTATTTTTCAGAATTAGAGATATAATATATATAATATAATATAATATAATCCACTTGGTTGTTAGATAGTATCACTAAGGCCTGAGTTTATATGCTACATTTGTATCACTGAATCATTTAACCAACTGAATCATTAGTCCTGTCTGACAGTTATATTGAGTCATTGACAGAACTGTACTGAGAATACAAAGAATGCTAAGTATAAAAGTTGCTGTATTTTATTAATTAGTTGAGGCATTCACTTCAAGTCTCAAAAAAAAAAAACTGTGAAGAAACAGGATATGGAAAGACCAACATAGAGTTCGACTTCACTACATATATTCAAGTAGGCACACTGTGGAAAGGTAGCATGCTTATATATGTGCATGTATCTTCCACAGTTTATTTCACAAACATATTTTATTCCCAAGTCAAATTATGCCATAGATGTAAACATTTGTCAGTATTAATTTATGTGGGTGAGAATTTTATTTTTTTTAATATTTTATTTATTCATGAGAAAGATAGGAGAAAGTGAAAGAACCAGACATCACTTTGGTACATGTGCTGTGGGGGACTGACCCCCGGACCTCATGCTTGGAAGTCCAAAGCTTTATCCACTGCACCACCTCCTGAACCACAGAATCTTATGTTTTCCCTTCCTTCCTTCCTTCCTTCCTTCCTTCCTTCCTTCCTTCCTTCCTTCCTTCCTTCCTCCCTCCCTCCCTCCCTCCCTCCCTTCCTTCCTTCCTTCCTTCCTTCCTTCCTTCTTTCCTTCCTCCCTCCCTTCCTTTCTCTCTCTCTCTCTCTCTCTTTTTGCCTCCAGGGTTATTGATGAGGCTCGGTGCCTGCACTATGAATCCACTGCTCCTGGAGGATATTTTTTCCCCTTTTTGTTTCTCTTGCTGTTTTATCGTTGTTGCGGTTATTATTATTGTTGTTATTGATGTCACTGTTGTTGGATAGGACAGAGAGAAATGGAGAGAGGAAGGGAAGACAGATAGGGGAGCCTGGGGCTTGAACTGGCTTATGCCGGTCTTTGCACTTTGTGCATGTGCACTTAACCTGCTGCACTACCATCCAACCCAAATCTTACTTTTTCTACCAGAATAATTAGTATTATTTTGCAAACTTCTACCTCTTAGAGTTACTATTTTGATGAGTGCATACTCAGTGCCAGGCATTTTTCACGGTTAATAATTCATAGTTTATTTTTCCCTTTTTATAAACACTTGCCATGTAACACCTTTTCCATGTTAAGTTATATATTATGGGTTTCCATTTATAGATAGGAACTCTGAAGTTCAATGAATAGTTAAGTAAGTTAATCATAATCACATAGCTACTGATTTTAAAATACAACCAGGAGTAAAGTCCAGCTCCCTTTGACTCTAAGCCTACCTTATCCTTACTAATTTGTAGTCAAATCTTCTATCCCTGAGCTATAACTGCTCTACTTGCATATTAATGTGAACTAATTTCATCTAATAACAATACAGTTTCGAGACTTGACTATAAAGTATTCTTCCATTATCTGCTTATTTTCATAGGTTGGCAAATTCTTTTACTCTTGAATTTACTAATGTAATACTGAGTATAGTTCTAGTTCTAAAAAGTGTTAATAATATCCAAGGAAATCATTGGGCTTAGTAGGCACAAGCAGAAGTTAGGGTGTCTAAGAAGATGTACTGAATCATTAGAATATAAACGAGTGGAAATTTTATACTATTATATTTACTTTTAAAATGTACTAAGATTGAAAAATGGAAAATTCAGCTAAGAGATGATGTAAATACAACGTACATGACTGTTTAGATTGGTCACATTTGATCTTTTTAAATAGTTGACCCAGCTGGTATATGGCTTACCTCAGCATTAGTAGTGAGACAGCAGGTCATGATCCTTGTTAGACTGTTATTCTGTGAATGCTTGCATTGTTTCAGTGACTTCATTCCCAATGTCGGTTGACAGGGAAAATGCACTTAATTCATTCTGAAATTTTTAATTCGAGCATATCAGTGTGTACAAAAGTCAATGGAATTTTGACCAACTGAAGTAAAATTAGCTTTCCTTTTTCCTTTGTCTTTAATTTCATATGAGAAGTTGGTATTTAGAAGCTAGTTCTAGAAAAGGAACTCAACTTCCAGTTACTTTGCAAATGAACTTTTCTGACAACATTTTATTTTAATATATCTAAAAATGTTGTAGGTAATATCAGTCAAGAAGCTATGGTCAAGAAGTTGAATGAAGAAAGACAAAACCAAAATGTTTGTAAAATATTTGCATAATAGTTAAATCTAAGGATGATGCTAAAAAAACAAGTATAAAATTGCTTTAGATAAAAATTAAAATGAAGCAAAACAGAATAACAATTACAAATGAAGTCTATCAGTACACTGAGAGTTAACAGTTCAAAAAAGATTTAGGAGTTTTATTTTATTGTAAGCAGAATAAAACCCCAGCACTTTATGGGACAACAAAAAGGGCTAATATGATATGGGGACACATTACCAGAAGTTTGGTGCCCAAACCAAGTGGACTAAGAACCCCACTCTATTCTCTTTGCTAGACCACATGAGATGACACTTTGATTTTGAGTTTAGTAGACTGTGACAAGATTTATAAGGGATTTTAACATTATCAGGTAAACTATAACTGAAGCTACTGGGATGTTTAGCCAGAGAAATAGAAATTCTACTGTGAAAGTGTGATATAGCAGGTTTCAACTATATGAGGATTTGCCATAGGAAAGATTAGACTTGTTCTAACTGATTACAGTGAGTAGAAGATTACAGAAAGACAGATGCCAGGTCGCAGTGGGTTAAGCGCACGTGGGGCAAAGCGCAAGGACCAGCGTAAGGATCCCGGTTCGAGACCCCGGCTCCCCACCTGCAGGGGAGTCACATCACAGGCGGTGAAGCAGATCTGCAGGTGCCTATCTTTCTCTCCCCCTCTCTGTCTTCCCCTCCTCTCTCCATTTCTTTCTGTCCTATCCAACAACGAACAACATCAACAATGGCAATGATAATAACCACAACGAGGCTACAACAAGGGCAACAAAAGGGGAAAAAATTTGCCTCCAGGAGCAGTGGATTCATGGTGCAGGCACTGAGTCCAGCAATAACCCTGGAGGAAAAAGAAAGAAAGACAGATGCCAGTTTGATATAAATATAAAGCATTTATAGAAATTTAGAATCAAGTTCTTAATAATTATGTTGAAGAAATGACCATGATTGAAAGAATCAATGAATGGTCTCACAGAGATGGGAAGTCTTCAAGAATAGTCAGTTCTCTGCACTGATTGGGGTTGAGGGGAAATGTATATTTTATGAAGGAAATGGTCTTTTGAGTGACTTTGTTGGCTCTTGGGTACAAATTCATATCTTCCCGAAGTGTCATCTTCCCTCCACAGTAGTGTTCTCTATCCCCCTTAGGGGATGATTTTAAGGTAGTTGACAGTTGGGTGATGAGGTTTTTTTTTTTTAATACTTATAATAAGTTTC
This sequence comes from Erinaceus europaeus, assembly GCF_950295315.1. Lineage (NCBI taxonomy): Eukaryota > Metazoa > Chordata > Mammalia > Eulipotyphla > Erinaceidae > Erinaceus > Erinaceus europaeus. The sequence goes on along the minus strand of NC_080164.1, from coordinate 124,522,934 downwards.
TTACCAATTTTAAAATTTAATATAATTTATGATTGCTGTGAATATAAGATTTATGTTTCTACATTCAAGTACCTTATTTCTCTAGAACACAGTCTATACTTTCTCCAAAACAGTTCACAATTATTTAGTAGTGTTTACATCTTTGTGAATTTTATTACTGAGTCATTTTAACTTGATTTCATAAACTACATGATAGGATGGGCAGGGAACCTATTCTAGTTTTTCCTAAAGACAAAAGGAATGGGGTTATTCGTTAGTCCAAGATGTGAGGTGTGGATTTCAAAAGTGGTAATTCCTCCCACCTGCATGGATAGGTATCACTTACAACACAAAGCAATCACATGCAGTTACAATATAATTCATTGGGGTGGGGGTAGTCCACATTGTAATATAAGCATATAGTTCAACTGGCAGAAATAAGGAAAGGAGCCTGAATCATTAGGATGAGGTCTGGGAGATCAGCATGGAAGTGGTGATGCTTGAATCTGGAGAGTTCCTTGCAGCCTGTATTTGCAACGAGTGGAGAGTCACTTCTCTGAGCTAAAGTTCTTGGTGATTTGCCAAAATTTGGAGAAGGCTTCAGGTTCATAGGTGTGGAATCCAGGAAGCATATCAGATGGACTTATTAAATAATTCAGCTCTCTTATTTGTATTGCTTTCAGAGGCGCTTCATCAGGATCACCAGTTAATTTTAACTTTCTGTTTTATCTCACATCTTTTATCTGCTCTTACCTTTGACATGTCCATTTGTCAGTGTCGGTAAACAAGTGGTTGCTTTATCTCAATTGCTCCCACCTTTCAGTTAGGTCTGGAGTCACAGTTATATCTGGATTAGTAAAGATCACTACAATACCAACACTGATAAGGTCATATAGTGAATTAATGACTGAATACAATAATATATACATAATGTAACTTTCACTAAGGAAAATGGCTTGAAATTAAAATTAGAGCCTTTGAGTCTGTGCAAGTGATTTATATTAAGAGACTATACATTAAAAGTTAAATTAATATTTTAGATTTAGTAAAAGCATTGAAACAGGTTAGGGAGAATTACAGTGGTACTCAAGAGGGGTAACTTTCCACCTGGAGATATTTGGCAACATTTGTAGACATTTTTTGTTGTGATAAATCAGAAGGAAAGAGAGGAAGAGAGAGAGGATGCTCCGAGCATTTGGTGGGTAGAAGACAGATATACTACTGTCAGACTACTACACATATTCTTCCACAACAATTATTTTTGCCTAAAATGTAAATAGTGTGAAAGTTGAGAAACTCACTGGATATATCCCATTCACTTAAAGGTAGACATTAGATTGTCTTAAACAAGGAAGTAAAATATATAAAATAAAAAACATCCTTTGGCTTTTATTTCCCAATGATGTTTCACTCACTCAACATAAATTTATATTTGCTAGAAACGTTAACTTTGATTGCAAAAGCTTACATTGCAGAAACAACTGTGTCTTTCTAACTGAATGGGTCAACCTTTTCTGCCTTTATTGGTAATCCATACTTTGCTATGGCCATGTACATTTGGCTTCTTCCTGTCAATTGTCTCTCACATTTAAAACAAAAGTACTTTTTTTCTTGTGTATAGTGACTAAGCTTTCTCAACCCAATGTCTTTATGTAGTCTTCAATTATTTCCTCACTTTCCATGCCATTATATTTCACTAGCAAGATATTACTAGAAGTTTGTCAAATCCACTGTATATGCCTCCAGTTTTAACATTAATTCCCCTACAATTTTTATACTGTTAATCAGTTTCTTCTCAGAAAAACTCCTTGTCCTTACCTCTGTGTCCATTTTTCCCAGGTCCTTTGAGAATTCTTCTCTTCTTCCCCTCTAACTTACTGATATTCTTTAGGACTTTTCCAGTTGTTTGTTGTTTGCTTTTATAACATTTTCTATTAGTGATTTAATAATGGTTTACAAGATCATAAGATTAGAGGGGAATAGTTTCACACCCACTACCACAGTTCAGCGCCCCTCTCCCTTAGCCCTTCAAGAATAACCACTATAGTTTTCACAAAGCTTAGTGAGAGTTTGCATATTTTAAGCAAATGCAAGTTTTTCAATTCTTTGTATTACACATATGCATGAAACCATACAGTAATTATCTTTGAGAAATGCAGGCCATTTGGTAACGTTCATAAACTATAGCAACAAGAGTCGTTGTACACAAACATCAAATTAAAGATTAAGTTAAAAACTAAAATTGGTGAATTCACCTTCTTCACCTCATCTTGGATGGAGCTTGAAGGAATCATGTTAAGTGACATAAGCCACATGGAGAAGCATGAATATGGGATGATCCCACTCATAGACAGAAGTTGAAAAATAACAGAAAGGAAAAAACAAGGCAGATACTGGACTGGAGTTGGTGTAATGCACTAAAGTTAAGGACTCTGGGGCAGGGGTCAGTGTTCAGGTCCTGAAACATGATGGTGGAAGAGGACCTGCTAGAGGGGTCAGAGTGCTATGTGGAAAACAGAAATGTTACACATGTACCAGCTACTGTATTTTATTGTCAACTATAAGCCATTAGTTCCCTCAATAAAGAAAAAAAAGTAGGGGGGAGCTGGGTAGTAGTGCACCAGGTTAAATGTACATAGTACCTTGGGAAAGAAAAAAAAAAAGGTAACCCAAGAGGTGGTGGGTGCACCTGGTTTAGCACACTTACTACCATGCACATGGACCCCAACTTGAGCTCCCTGCTCCCCACCTGCAAGGGTGATAATTCACAAATAGTAGAGCAGGTCTGCAGCTGTCTGTTTTTTTCTTTCCCTCTCTATCTACCTTGCCCTCTCAATTTGCCCTCTGTCCTATCAAATAAAACAAGAAAGAAAGGGGAAAAAAAAAAACCTGGAAAAAAAAAAGGCTACTAGAAGCAGTGGATTCACAGTGCTGGCACTAAGACCCAGCGATAACCCTAATGGCAATAAAAGTAAACAAAAACAACAACAAGAAGTAGAGCATATACTTTGCCATGCCTGAGGACTCAAACTCCAGCCACCAGCCACAGGAGTACTCTGCAAAAAGGCATCTACACAAGTGCTGTGGTGTGTTTCCTGTCTCCTTCTATCCATAAAAAGAAAAAAGAAAAAAGAAAAGAAAAAGGAAAGCAAGAGAGAGTCTACCAGGAGTAGTTGAATCATGTAGGCACAAAAACACAAGCCTTGGTAGCAAAAGTAAAATAAAGATTGAAAGCAAGTTTGGAAAATAAAAAGAACCAGGCCAGCCAGTAGTGTACCTGGATAAGCACTTACATTACAGTGCGCAAGAACCCAGGTTCAAGTACCTGGTCCCCACCTACAGTGGGAAAGCTTCACAAGTGGTGAAGCAGAGCTGCAGGAGTCTCTCTGCTTCTCTCATTCTGTATCTCTTCCTCTCCTCTCAATTTCTTTCAGTGTCTATCCAATAATAAATAAATAAATAAAGATTTTAAAGAAAGAAACAAGATATTATAAGGTAGGAAGGATGAGAAAAACAAAACAAAAAAAGATGTAAGAAAGATTAAAAAGTACTAGAGAAAAAAATGGCATAATTTAATAAGACAAAAAAGACTATATGTGTATAATGTGTTATGCATAAAAGTTTTATATAGAAAATTTATACATAAATATTATATATGTGGAAAATCTCTCTTGTCCTCCTTGTCTCACCATTCTTTGCTTGAATATCCTCTATCATTTCTTCCTCCACTTTCATACTTTAAAAGTGGCTCATATTTCTGACTTGTGTTTCTGGGTCTGTTTTACTGTGCATCACCTTGGTGAGGGTTAAATGGTATGTAGTTGTTTCTTTCTCTGTGGCTCTCCTTTCAGTAACTCTTGCAAGACAGATCTGGTAATAGCAAATCCCTTTAGTTTTCCTATGTCTGGTACTGCTTTTTATTGTCCCTTTATACTTGAATGAGTCTTGCAGGGTAAAGCATGTGCGGCTGGTAGTTGTTCTCTTTTAAAACTTTAAATGTGGGAGTCGGGCTGTAGCGCAGCGGGTTAAGCACAGGTGGCGCAAAGCACAAGGACCAGCATAAGGATCCCGGTTCGAACCCCGGCTCCCCACCTGCAGGGGAGTCGCTTCACAGGCGGTGAAGCAGGTCTGCAGGTGTCTATCTTTCTCTCCCCCCTCTCGGTCTTCCCCTCCTCTCTCCGTTTCTCTCTGTCCTATCCAACAACGACGACAATAATAACTACAACAATAAAACAACAAGGGCAACAAAAGGGAATAAATAAATAAAATATTAAAAAAAAACTTTAAATGTACCACTTCACTCTCTCTTAGCAGAAAAGTCTGATGGAAATATGACTACACTACCTTTACAAGTCACTTTCTTTTTTCTGTGGCATCCTGTACATTTTTTGCTTTGCCCTTAACTTTTGATAATTTTATAATGATGTGTCTGGGTGTAGCCTATTTGGGCTTAGGAATTTGGAGTTTTTCTCCTTTTTGTACTCTTTATTTACTTTCATATTACAGAATTACATGTCGACAGGAGTTTGAATCCACACCATTCCCACCACCAGAGTTCTGAATCTTCACTCTCCCCACTGTAATCCACCACAGTTCCCCTAAGGTTGTAGACATGGGCCAACCATCATCTCTACAACTATCTGTTCACATTTATACATAGTTGCCCCCCTTTTTTTTCTGATTCACTCCTCTCTTCTCCTCCAATCCACTTGTGACATCATAACTGCCTCCATATGTCCCTCCCTCTCCTTTTCCTTCTCTCTCTGGGTGCTGATGGAGCTGGAGTTCAGAGCCCTCTTATCTTCATCTTCCTCCTATCACTTCTCCCCTGCTGGGTGTATGCATCAAGGTTGTTTTGGGGAAGCAGAAGGTAGCAGTTCTGGCTTCTATAACTGCTTCTCCACTGAGCATGGGTGTTGATAGGTCAGTCCATACCCCCACCCTGTTTCTATCTCTCCCTAGTGTGCCAGAGCTCTGGAGGGTCCAGGACACATTGGTGAGGTCATCTGCCCCTCTATTGGGAACTTTCCTATTCTTTATCTCTCTGGGAGTATGGACCCATAGTCATTATGGAGTACAGGAGGTGGAAGGTCTGGCTTCTGTAATTTCTTCCCCACTGAACATAGGTGTTGACAGGTCAATCTATATTCCCAGCCTGTCTCTCTCTTTCCCTAGTGGGGCAGGGCTCTGGGGAGGTGGGACTTCAGGACACATTGGTGGGGCTGTCTGCCTAGGGAAGTCAGATTGGCATCATGGTAGCATCTAGAACCTAGTGGCTGAAAAAGAGTTAAGATATAAAGCAGAACAAATTGTTGACTAATTATGAACCTAAAGGCAAGAATATTGCAGATGAGGATTTAGGGTCTTTGTTCTGGAAAAAGCTCCTAGGTCTATTTTAGGTATATTCCAAGGGGCCTATGACTTTACTAATTTTTACCTGAGTCTGACAGCTAACATGAAGGTGGACCCAGGTTATTGCCTGGTGAGATGGTCATAGTTGAAAAAAGGACTAGAATGCTGGATCAGGGAAGAGAGTAGCTCCCAAATATGGGAAAAGTATATAAATATTGTTAACTTTAAACCCCATTGATTTGATCTGGGGCCCATATTCAGCACAGGAGCCTATGTAACCTCTGCATTCCTGTAGGTTTCAGCTCGCATTCTGTGGTCACAGCTAGGAACATTCCAGGCTGCACTAATTTCAGGACCCATCTTCTTCCAGTGGTAGAGTATGTTGCCCACCCTCCCTTCGGAGAATGGAACAGTCCACATTGAGGGCAAGGTCCTATAGGGGTTCACAAAGGGGCCCATTATGTTGTTCTTGATGAAGATGAACAGTGACAGTGGATAGAGGGATCTGTTAGAGGTCTAGGCCATCATGTCTGTGTGGGAATACCCAGGTGATATTTGCTTTTCTAATGGAGTCTTCAGTCTCTCAAAGAGTTGCCTTATTTCTCTGAAACCTTTTTCTACTTTGAAGTAATAAAATGTAGTTCTTTTCTCCTTCTTCTTCTTCTTCTTCTTCTTCTCCTTCTCCTCCTCCTCCTCCTCCTCCTCCTCCTCCTCCTCCTCCTCCTCCTCCTCCTCCTCCTCCTTCTTCTTCTTCTTCTTCTTCTTCTTCTTCCCTATTTCAGATGTCTTCTCTTCCACATGAGTAAGTCTATCTCTTTGACATGCTATTTGATACTGGGATGTATTCAAAATATCCTTCACACCCTATAGATCTATTTTCATTTGTTCCATTTTCCTATTCAGTGAGTTTATGAAGTCATGGATTTCTTTCTTAATCCATTTCTCAATGCTAAATTGAGAGCTTTGTATTTCTTGAAATTTCCTTACAATCTAAGTCCTAAATTATTTCTCTTCTGGATCTGCATCATTAAATTCCTGGAAATCTTGATTTCCCAGTATTGGGGATATTCACTCACATGTTTTGCTTTCTGTTATTGATTTGTAGATGGTGCTGGGTTTTGCATTGTATATGAATTGTTTATTTTCTGGGAAAGTAGCAACTTCTTGAAACTAGGTCTCCATAGCTCTTTTCTGGAAAAGTTTTTTTCTTTTCACATTTCTTTCTGAGAGAAATACATGATATGAAATACAAATGTCTTGTCCATGAATCCCAAACTTTTTTTCCCACTTCTCTCTAGAGTTATATAATTCTAACACCTAGAATTCTGAGTGTTCAGAACTGAATTTCTCTCCCTAGCAGCCTTTACTTGCACAGCTATGAAAAAATACTCTAAACTGGGTATTTTCTAAACAAGTTCCATTTAATTCTCTCAACTTTAAAGGTTGGGATATCCAAGAAGAAGGCTCCAGTAGATCCCATTTCTTGTGAGGGCTTACTTCTGGATTCATAAACAGGTAGCTTCTCTGTGTTCTAACATGGCATCAAGTACAAAGAGTTTCTTTTATAGGTGTGTGGCTCCCACTCATGAATATTTGTCTATTAAGAAACTGAGTGCAATTTTCCCAGAACAGCTCATAAACATGAGATCAGCTAACTCCCAGGATATCTTATTGCTCCTCAACTGCCTTTCCTACTCCTCTGCAACTTCTTGTGATAGATGTCAAATATAAAAATAGAGAGGACAGGAGGAGGTTCACTTGGATAATGTGCTGCTTTTCTGTGTTGCAGTACCCAGGTTCAAGGCTGGCCTCCACCACACTGAAGGAAGTTTCAGTGCTGTAGACACTTTTATTCTCCCTAAAAATAAATCAATAAATCTTTGACATTTTAAATTAATCCCTGTGAATTATCAAGTATATACCTAGCTAACCTTCCCCTGTCCCCAGGGAGCACACTCAGTAATTAATACTAGAGATAATGGGTCTTTATGAAGTGAGGAAAGTACTTTGCCACATTCTACTCTTGGTGGAATTTCATGAATGAATTCATCCAGTGACTGAGAATACCCTCAATGTTCCTGTTATTATGATAAGGTTCCTTCAAAAATATATCATCAAGCCTACTTCCTTACCATGCCTAACTAGATATAATTGGTGCTGGCTTGAAAATTCTTTCATTAGTACTAAGCTTGAAAAATCAGACTTGCTGATTTATGTTCATCTCCCTTGCAATAAGAGAACGTCTTAGAAATGGGAGCCACATGCTTGTTATTTTCGTAAGTGGGTCAGGATGATGATAGAGTGTTTGTTGTTCGTTAAGCCAAATTTCATGTTTATTTTTGTTGTTTTGAACTTGAAGGTCTAGTGATCTTCCACTGTGTTGTGGCAGATGGGAACTCAACCAGAAGTCCTGAACATGATGGCCTTTTTTCTGGAGGTTCCAGTCAGAACTGCACAGGTAATGTGGAACAAATGATACGTTTACATTTCACCAGCTTCATGTTTCTTTTTTAAAAATATTTATTTATTCTCTTTTGTTGCCCAGGTTGGAGTTGTTGTCAGATAGGACAGAGAGAAATGGAGAGAGGAGGGGAAGACACAGAGAGGGAGAGAAAGACAAGACAGCTGCAGACCTGCTTCACTGCCTGTGAAACGACTCCCCTTCAGGTGGGGAGCCGGGGGCTTGAACCAGGATTCTGATGTGTCCTTGTGCTTTGCACCACGTGTGCTTAACCCGCTGCATTACCACCCGACTCCCCTTTTCTTTCTTTTTTTTTTCCAGTGAGTTTTTGGACACAGATTTTCAACATGTGTGGTGGAGTATTTCTCCATACCACTGATAAATTCTGCATCACAGTCCACAGGCCAAGGAGGGCTTAGTCTCACAGCACTGGTCACCCATTCTCTGCTTCAGGTAACAACTGGAAGCTAAAACTGATACCTGTGCTTCTGACCAAAATGGCTGACTTGACAGTTTTCCCAGTCACCTCTCTAGATCCAATTAATTTACTATGGAGGCTCACAGAAGTCAGAGAAACATCTCACTTGTTATTTTACCTGTTTATTACAAAGGTTATAACTCAGAAAAAACCAGACGGAAGAGATGCAGAGGGCAAGGTGTAAAGAGAGGGTGTGGAGCTCTCCTTCTTTCTCTGTGCACCCCTTTTCCCACATCTCTTATGTATTCCCCAATACAGAGACTCTACAACTTCTCTCTTCTGGGTTTTCATGGAGACTTTATTACATAAATATACTAATCAAATTTATTGATTCAGCCTCCAGGCCTTCTCTCTTCTCAAGAGGTCTTAGGGTGAAACTAAAATTTTCTTTTTTTATTATCTTTATTTATTGGATGGTGACAGCCAGAAATCAGGAGGGAAGGGGGTGAAAGAGAGACAACTGCAGACCTGCTTCACCTGTTATGAAGCTTTCCCCCTGCAGATGGGGACTAGGGGCTTGAAGCTGGGTCTTTACACCTGTGCACTCAACCACACATCTGTGCTCCACCACCCATCCACCAAAATGAAAATTCTAATCTCTCATTACATGGCTATTTCCACTGACAACCAGATCCTAAGGGTTGCAACCTAAGGAGTACAACCCCAAAGCCCCCCATTAACAAAGAAAAGACATCTTTGTCCTTTTTATCATTTATGAAATGATAATTTGGGGGAGAACTGTGTTGTTAATGAGGAAAATCATCAAATATATAGTTCTTGTTGTAAGTCGTGATATCACATTCATATTGTATTCCAATAAACCATTTGGTGAGATAGGCTGTGGACCATACTTGGCCCTTGGGCCACAGTTATGCTCTTTATAGAATCAAACAATCGTATGGTTTGATTGTCAACAGGGGTTGTTTCTGAGTTTCAAACAAGTCACATACCAACTCAAGAAGTAGGATGGAGTGAAGAAGAGGTACCTGTATCCCCCAGGAACTAGTTACTTGGTGTCAACTGCTCCTTCCCTAGCGTTCTGGGGGGAAATTCAAACATGCTGAACAAATGGACCTGAAGTGAGCCACCAATTCCAACCCAATCTCTCTCTTCACACTTGTGGGTGGTTTGGAGGCTGCTCATAGGCTGTGGAATTCATTAGTGTCACAGCACATGTTTGTATGGCGCTAGTTATCCATGTTGAGAAATAAGACCAACTCAATATATTTGTGTGCTTTTCTTCCTTCAGCTTGGCTTCTAGTGTCTTAAATTATGACACTTTCCATATATCTTTTAGGAGGTGATTTCATAATGTAAAGATAGTATTTAAAAATGTTTTTCATCACTGTCCTAAATATGCTTGCTGATATTTTAGTAGTAAGAACATTAAATGAAATCTTCTTTTAGCAATGTTTTTTATTGTGTTGTACAGTTTTTTAAAACAATAGGCATGAGATATATCAGCTCTCTGGAAAATATTTAACTTACTTAACTAAAACTCTATGCCACTACTTCTCCTTTGTCTCGAAACTTCAGGCAATGACCCTTTTTCTTCTCCATTTCTTGAATTTGGCTATTAGTATACCTTGCACATGTATTATGAATGACATGTTCTACATTGACTGTTGTCCTCTAGTTTTATCAGTGTTGCTGCTTATCATAGGGTTTCCTTTATTTTTAAGGCTGAATAATATTCCATTATTAGTGTATGCTACATTTTCTCAGGCTATTTTCACATCTTGTCTACTGTAAATAATGCTGCTGTAAACATACAATAATTTCTCTGAGATCTTTCTTTTAATCCTTTTGAACAAATGCTCAGAAGTGGAATTGATGGATACTAACTATGATTCTATTTTAAATTTTTTGAGGATTCTCCATACTCTTTTCCACTGTAGAATCACTATTGTAATTTCCCATGATAAGGACTCCAATTTCTCCAGATCTTTATCCAAGTTGTCATTTTTCTTCTTTTTGATTTTACTACCTCTCAAATGCATATTAAATGACATCTTATTATGGTTTTGATGTGCATTTCTCTGACGATTAGTTACTCTGAGCATCTTTTTATGTATTGGCATTTGTGCAGAGATATCTAATCAAGTTCTATTTAATTAGATTTCTGTTTTATTTAATTTTTTATTTATAAAAAGGAAACATTGACTAAACCATGGGATAAGAGGGGTACAACTTCACACAATTCCTACCACCAGAACTCATTATCCCATCCCCTCTCCTGATAGCTTTCCTATTCTTTAACCCTCTGGGTGTGTGGACCATAGGTCATTGTGGGATGCAGAAGGTGGAAGGTCTGGCTTCTGTAATTGCTTCCCCACTGAACATGGGCATTGACAGGTTGATCCATCCTCCCAGCCTGTCTCTCTTTCCCTAGTGGGGAGTTAACATAAAGAGCCAAACAAATTGTTGACCAGTCATGAGCCTAAAGGCTAGAATGGTGCAGATGAAGAGTTGGGGGGGCCCCTCTGTTTTGTAGATAGCTAGTAGGCATATTTTAGTTATATTCCAAGGGGTCTTTGGCTATAATAGTGTTTTGTTTGTTTGTTTGCTTTGGGGTTTTTTTGCCTGAGCTTGAAATCTGCTATGTAGGTGGATCCAAATTATTGTCTGGGGAGGTGCTGTCATGGCTGCCAGAAGGACCAGAAAGCTGGATCAGGGGAGAGAGTAGCTCCCAAATATGGGAAAAGTGTATAAATATTGTTGACTGTAAACCCCATCAATTTGATGTGATATGGGGCCCATATTCAGCTTGGAAGCCTATGTGATCTCTGCATTCCTGTAGATCTGAGCTCACATTCCGTGGTCACAAGTAGGAACGTTCCAAGCTGCCCCAGTATCAGGACCCATCTTCCTCAGGTGTAACATAGAGTATTTTGTCCAGCCTCCCTTCAGAGGATGGAACATTCTCTACCATTGTTGATTCAAGTTGAGGACAAGGTCCTATGGGGGCCCACAAAGGGGTCGGTTTTGTTGTTCTTGATAGAGATGACTGGTAACAATGTAGAGAGGGATTTATTCGAGGTCTAGTCCTATCATGTCTGTTTGGGAATCTCAGGACTCCCCGAATAGGGCCCCAGCTGATGGGGTGGCCTGATAGTGACTAAAGAGTCACTGTTAAAGTATAACAGTCTCTTACCCTTATTCAGCTTTTGCAGTCCTTGCTTTGATGAGGTTAACTTTGGAGTGAGTGAGAGAACCGTAATAGGAAGTAGGTGAGGAGGGTATCTAAGTCTAAGTAGACACTATGTCATTATAAACTTGATACTGACTCACTACAGACTATTGTGTATTTTTGCTTTCAGGTATATATTTTGCCCTAATTTATAGATATGGGAACTGGTCTATATCTAGGTTTTGGGATTTTGTTAGGAAGTGAACCTCCTGGAATGGAATTAGAGAAAACTATGAAAGGAAAGGTCTCACCCCAGTAATGAGGGTGAAGGGTTGATATTCCATGCCTGACATCTCTGGACACAGTCTGAAGTGAAGCATGCTGAGGTGGTACTCTTTGCGTTTATTAGGTTGGGATTGGCGGATGCAATATCATTTGGTATGAATTGAGAGAAACATGCAGGAAAGTGAGCCTCAGCCTAGAAGTTCCAAAACTGGGAGAAATAATAGGCTCTAAAGAGGAAGCAGGAGGTTCCTGCTGTCTTAGGGTTTAAGAAGACAATAGTTATTGCTATAATCACATTATTTGGCAATTGGGTTAACTTAGAAATATCCCTTTGTAAGGATTTGGTGTATCATATACACCATTACCATAATTTATTTCTTTGACATTATTTGTATATAGCTGTGCCACCAGTGGCTTCAGTTCTCCCTGATCTAAGCTTTTAAGAGACTCAACATATCAAAGACTCAGCCTATGTATTAAAAAAGACTCAGTCTGTGATATAAAAGGTTTGAGACATTCAATCAATTATTCCCCTTTCACATTAATTAGTGATTTATATGACTACAAATTAGTAGGAGTGTACATAAACACCATTCCCACCACCAAAAGATTGTGTCCCATTCCATCCTCCCTCCCTTCCCACCCCCCTACCCCGTGAAACTGAACATTCACCCTCAACCCAGGGTTTATACTTTGGTTCTCTACTCCAAATTCAGTCAAATCAGGCTCTGAGTTTCCCTTTCTGTTATTCTTTCTCAACTTCTGCTTATGAGTGGGATCATCCCATACTTATTTTTATCTTTCTGACTTAGCTCACTTAACATAATTCCTTCTAGCTCCATCCAAGATGGGTCAGAGAAAGTGGGTTCATTGTTCTTAATGGCTGCGTAATATACCACAACTTTATCAGCCACTCATCTGTTGTTGGGCATCTGGGTTCCTTCCACGTTTTGGCTAATACAAATTGTGCTGCTATGAACATAGGTGTACACATTTATTTTTGGTTGGATATTATGGAGTCCTTGGGGTATATCCCTAGGAGAAAGATTACTGGGTCATATGGAAGGTCCAGGTCTAGCCTTGTGAGAGTTCTCCAGACTGCTCTCCAGAGAGGCTGGGACAGTTTACATTCCCACCGGAAGTGCATAAGGGTTCCTCTGTTTACACAGCCTCTCCAGTATTTGTTGCTGATGTCCTTTTTAATGTATGCCATTCTCACAGGGATGAGGTGGTATCCCAATTTGTCTTTATTTGCATTTCTCTGACAATCAGTGACCTGGAGCAATTTTTTCTGTGTTTGTTAGCCTATTGGATCTCTTCTGTAGTGAATGTTCTGTTCATATCCTCTGCCCATTTTTGGATGGGGTCATTTGCTTTTTTGTTGTTAAGTTTGCTGAGCTCTTTATGTATTTTGGTGATTAGTCTCTTGTCTGATGTATGGCATGTGAAGATCTTCTCCCATTCTGTGAGGGGTCTCTTGGTTTGTATGATAGTTTCTTTGGCTGTGCAGAAGCTTTTCAATTTGATGTCATCCCATTGGTTTGTTTCTGCTTTAGTCTTCCTTGCAATTGGGTTTGTTTCATCAAAGATGTCCTTGAGGTTTAGGTGGGAAAGTGTTCCACCAATGTTTGCCTCTAAGAATTTGATAGTTTCTGGTCTAGTATCCAGGTCCTTGATCCATCTGGAATTGATTTTTGTTTCTGGTGAAATAAGGTGTCTCAGTTTTATTCTTCTGCATGTTACAACCCAGTTTTCCCAGCACCATTTACTGAAGAGAGCCTCCTTCTTCCATTTAATACTTTGGGGCCCCTTGTCAAAGATTAGATGTCCACAGGTGTGGGGGTTTAGTTCTGGCCTTTCAATTTTATTCCACTGGTCTATGTGCCTATTTTTGTTCCATTACCAGGCTGTTTTGATGGTGATGGCCTTATAATATAATTTGAGATCTGGGTGTGTGATGCCTCCATTTCTGTTTCGTTTCCTCAAGATGGTTTTGGCAATTCTAGACGTTTTCTGGTTCCAGGTAAATGATTGCAGTCTATGTTCTATTCTCTTAAAGAAGCTTGATGGCACTTTGATGGGTATCGTGTTAAATTCTTGGGGAGAATATTCATTTTGATGATATTTACTCTTCAAATCCATGAGCATGGGATGTCTTTACATTTCTTGGTATCAATTTCTATTTCCTTGAATAGTGACTCATAGTTTTCAGTATACAATTCTTTCACTTCTTTGGTCAGCTTTATTCCTAGGTATTTTATTGATTTTGCTGCAACAGTGAATAGGTGATTTCTGTATGTCTTCTACTTCTTTAGATTTGGTGTTTGCATAAAGAAATGCCACTGATTTTTGTACATTGATTTTGTAGCCTGACACCTTGCTATATTGCCTAATAACTTCCAGTAGTTTTCTGCTGGATTCTCTAGGTTTTTCTTTTTTAAAGAAAAAGTTATTTTATTTTATTTATTTATTCCCTTTTATTGCTCTTGTTTTTTTATTGTTGTAGTTATTATTATTGTTGTCATCGTTGTTGGATAGGACAGAGAGAAATGGAGAAAGGAGGGGAATACAGAGAGGGGGAGAGAAAGACAGACACCTGCAGACCTGCTTCACTGCGTGTGAAGCGACTCCCCTGCAGGTAGGGAGCCAGGGCTCGAATCGGATCCTTACACAGATCCTTGTGCTTTGTGCCACCTGCGCTTAACCTGCTGTGCTACATCCTGACTCCTTCTTTAGGTTTTTCTATACATACTATCATATCATCTGCAAATAGTGAGAGCTTGACTTCTTTCTTTCCACTATGTATTCCTTTGATTTCTTTCTGTTGCCTGATTGCTATGGCAAGAACTTCCAATATCATGTTGAAGAGTAATGGTGATAGTGGACATCCCTGTGTAGTCCCTGATCTGAGGGGGAATGCTTTCAGCTTCTGTCCATTGAGTATGAGGTTTAGCTGTAAGTTTCTCATATATGGACTCCACTATCTTGAGGAATTTCCCATCTATTCCCATTTTTTGCAGTGTTTTGTTCATGAATGGGTGTTGGATTTTGTCAAAGGCTTTCTCTGTATTTATTGAGATAATCATGTGGTTTTTGGTTTTGCTTTTATTAATGTGATGAATGGCATTGATCGACTTACGTATGTTGAACCAGCCTGCATTCCTGGGATAAATCCCAGTTGGTCATAATGAACAATATTTTTGATATACTGCTGTATCCTGTTGACCAGGATCTTGTTTAATATTTTGGTATCTATGTTCATCAGAGATATTGGTCTGTAGTTTTTCTTTTTTGTTGTGTCCCTATCTACTTTTGGTATCAGGGTGATGTTGGCTTCATAGAAGGTGGAAGGGAGTGTCCCTGTTTCTTCCATCTTTTGAAAAAGCTTTATAAGTATAGGTATTAACTGTTTCCTGAAGGTTTTGTAGAATTTGTTTGTGAGGCCATCTGGTCCAGGACTTTTGTTGTTGGGGAGATTCTTAATAACAGTTTTGATTTCTTTGTCTGTGATTGGTGCATTTAGGTTTTTTAGTTCTTCTTGATCCAGTTTTGATAGGGCATATGCTTCTAGGAATTCTTCCATTTCTTCCAGATTTTCTAGCTTGGTGGCGTATAGTTCTTCACAGAAGTTTCAAATGGTTTTCTGGATTTCTGGGGTGTCAGTTGTGGTATCTCCTCTATCGTTTACAATTCATTTTTATTTATTTATTCTTTACTTAAGAAAGGATAAATTAACAAAACCATAGGGTATGAGGGGTACAACTCCACACAATTCCCACCACCCAATCTCCATATCCCATCCCCTGCCTTGATAGCTTTCCCATTCTCTATCCCTCTGGGAGCATGGACCCAGGGTCGTTGTGGGTTGCAGAAGGTGGAAGGTCTGGTTTACAATTCTTTTTGAGTCTTCTTCCTTTTTTTTTTTTTTTAGTGAGTCTGGCTAGGGGGTTGTCAATCTTGTCTAATTTTTCAAAGAACCAACATTTGGCTTCATTGATCTTTTGTATGGTTCACTTATTTTCGATGTTGTTTATTTCTGCTCTAATTTTAGTGATTTCTGTCCTTCTGGTTCCTTTAGGGTTCCTTTGTTCCTCTTCCTGTAAGTCCTTAAGGCATGCAGTAAGGTTGTTTATTTGAGCTTTTTCTTGTTCTCTAATATGTGATTGTATGGCTATGAATTTCCCTCTCAGTACTGCTTTAGCTGTGTCCCAAATATTTGACAGCTTGTGTCTTCATTTTCATTTGTTTCTAGGAACATCTGAATTTCTTGCTAGAATGTCTCTCTGACCCAGCAGTTCTTAAGCAGTATGATGTTAAGTTTCCAAATTCTGTGTCTTTTAGTAATTTTCTGTTTGTTGTTAAATGTTAGCTTTACTCCACTGTGGTCTGAGAAGATACTTGGGATGATTTCAATGTTCTTGAATTTGTTGATACTGTCTTTGTGGACTAACATGTGGTCTATCCTTGAGTATGTGCTGTGTGGATTTTAAAAGAATGTGAATCCAGTTTTTTGGGTGAAGAACTCTAGTTCACATCATATATGCATGGCTTACAATAATTTTCTCCCACACTTTCGGTTTGTTTTTTTTTTCATTCTGATAATTATTTCTCTTTTTGTGAAAACAATGTTTAGTCTGACATAGTATCATTAGTTTATTTTTCGGTTTTGCTATTTATACTTTCAGTATGATATTCAAGAAATTATTATCCATATCAATCCAATAAATTTTTTTTCAGGCAGCAGAGAGAGCAAAATCATTATGCAGAGACTCACATGCCTTACACTCCCGTGTTCAGTATTCTGAATTACCATAGCAGTGCTCTGGTAAAAAAAAAAAAAAGAAAAAGAAAAGAAAAGAAAGAAAAGAAAATTTTCTAATGTATTTTTAGGGCAGTGCTTAGATTTTATTTCTTCTTTTAAAAAATTTTTTATTATTAGTTTTCCCTTTTGTTGCCCCTGTTGTTTTATTATTGTTGTAGTTATTGTTGTTATTTATGTAGGCTTTGTTAGATAGGACAGAGAGAAATAGAGGAGGGGAAGACAGAGAGGGGGAGAGAAAAATAGACACCTGCAGACCTGCTTCACTGTCTGTGAAGCGACTCCCCTGCAGGTGGGGAGCTGGGGGCTTGAACAGAGATCCTTATGGGGTTCTTGGGCTTTGCACCATGTGCACTTAACCTGTTGCTCTACTGCCCAGCTCCCATATTTTATTTCATTTTGAGTCAACATTTTTGTGCATGGTATAAAAATATGATATATGGGGCCAGATGGTGGTGCACTCAGTTAAGCACACATATTAGCATGCTCAAGGATCCAGGTTTGAACTCCTACTCCCCATCTTCAGGGAGGAAGCTTCACAAGTGGTGAAACAGATATGCAGGTGTTTCTTTTTCTTCCTCCTTCTCTATTCTCCTTCCTGTTTTAATTTATCTCAATCCTAAAAAATATAAAAAGAAAAAAAAGAGAAAAGATAAAGAAAAACAACTGCCATTAGGAGGGGTGGATTCTTAGTGTTGGCACTGGGCCCCAGCATTAAGTTTGGCGGCAATAACAGGAGGAGTAGAGGGAGAGGGAAGAGGAGAGGGAGAAGGAGAAGAAATAATGTTATTCTTCTGCATTTGGATACCTATTTTTCCCAGTATCATTTGTTCTATATTAATTTTGTATTCTAAGCACCCTTATCAAATAATACCTAACAATATATATATGGGTCTTTTTCTGGGGCTCTCTATTTTGTTGCATTGATCTATTTATGTCAGTATTTGAGTATTAGAGTGTTCTGTTTAATAATTATACTTTGTAATACATTTTAAACTCAGGAAATATATTGCTTCCAGCTCTGTTTTTCTTTCTCAGTATTTTTATATGGACTTATTTTTTGGAGTTCTTTGTGGTTTCACATGGCTTTAGAATTTCTTTTACTCATTTATATAAAATAAATATCACTGGGGTTTTCATAGGAGTTGGATTTAATCTGTAGATCACTTTAGGTAGTATGAACTTTTCAAAAACACTGTGTCAGAGATTGTAGGGCTTCACACATGCAGATTAACATTTGGTGCCAGTGGACTCAACCCAGGATGATGTATGTGAGGCTGTTATTTTATTGATGAGCCACTTCTCCAACTGAAAAATTTTAAATAATAGTTCTTCAAATCATGAGTATAGAATTGTGTCCCACCAGGTTCCAGATGCCATCAGGATGCCGGCCAGGCTTCTCTGGACTGAAGACCCCACCAATGTGTCCTGGAGCTCTGCTTCCCCAGAGACCCACCCTAATAGGGAAAGAGAAAGGCAGACCGGGAGTATGGACCGACCAGTCAATGCCCATGTTCAGCTGGGAAACAATTACAGAAGCCAGACCTTTCACCTTCTGCAATCCACAATGACCCTGGGTCCATGCTCCCAGAGGGATAGAGAATGGGAAAGCTATCAGGGGAGGGGGTGGGAGATGGAGATTGGATGGTGGGAATTGTGTGGAGTTGTACCCCTCCTACCCTATGGATTTGTTAATTTATCCTTTCTTAAAAAAAAAAAAATCAAACCAGAAAAAATAAATTAAAAAAAAAAAAGAATGTGTGTCCCGGGGGACAGATGGTGTCCTGTCCAGTTGAGTACACACAGTACCATGCACAAAGATCTGGGTTTTTAGCCTTGAGTCCCTATGTGTAGGAGGAAGCTTCATGAGTGGTAAAGTAGTGCTATCGGTGTCTCTCTCCATCTTCATATATTCTTCCCCTCTTAATTTCTTTCTGTGCTATAAAATGAAAGAAAAAAATTAAGGAAAGGAAAGGAAAGAAAGAAAGAGATGGAGTCAGGAAGGAAGGGAGGGAGGAAGGAAGAAAGAAAGGAAGAAGGAAAAAGCCACTGGGAATGGTGGGTTTGTCATATAGGCACTGATCCCCAGTGATAACCCTGGTGGCAATAAAAAATAATAAGAATAATAAAACCCTCATGGTTCCTTATGTAATTAACTGTAGAGTCTTTGGAAGATTGTATCTTGTGAAAAGATTGAGAACTAGCACTTGTGATGCCCACTCACTTCTGAGTTTGCCTCGTTACCTGGCTCAATAGAGGATGCAGTTTTATAATGTCTCACTCGCAGAGAAATGTTTTGGTTTTGGAATCTGGTTGGGAAAGAGTAAGTGGGGAAGAAAAAAGATGAATTAGGTTCTACTAATCCAGTTTCAGGAGAGTCTTCATGAGAGTCACAATTTGAAGACCATACCATTCGTTTCTCAACAGAGGGACACATGGAATTAAGCATTCTTTTTGCATAGGGTTAACTTTTGCTGCTTTTTTTTTTCTTGATAAACATCTCTGGAATGGAAAAACATAGATTTTGTGATTCAGTGCCTTATGTCATCAGATAATGTGACAGGTAGAAAATGTTAGATTTCTTTCAGTTGTTGGATTTTCAGGTAGTGTGACCTTGATGAATATTAGATGAAGCAACTAGAATTTTAATTTCATTTTAAAAGGGGGATGCTGGTAAATTTCCATGAGAAATGAAAGAGGATGATGCAGTCTTATTTGAGGGGGCTGATGTGATATATATATATGTATATATATATATATATTTTTTTTTCTTCTTCATTTTAAAATTTCATGGAGAAAGCACCGAACATTTTCTGCCTGGTGGCAAGGAAGTGTTTATTAAATCCTAACACTGCTGGGGGATATTTAAGAGCATGCTTATTTGACAAAGCAGAGAACTCTGTGAGCAATCAAAACAGGGTCTGGCAACTATTTCCCTGGCATGGATTTGTGTTGCTTGGATGAACTGAGACTGATCAAATCACTGTACCCAGCAGCTACTGGTTAGGAGGCTTTTTGGTGCCATGCTCTGTACAGCGTGTATTAAAAGTCTGACTGCATTTAAAGGGGCACAACCACTAGAGGAATTAGTAGCGCTCAGAATATAAAGCTGATAAAGCTGTATGGTTTATGCTCAAAGTCAGGTCTGCTTTGCAAAGTAAGAAAGAGCTTTCTGAAGTACAGCAGGCTTTTCTATTTTCTTTCTCTTAAATTCATCTCCTTGTCCTCCATTCCTGTGCTCATTGCAACTTTGTACTCTAATCCAGTGTGCAATCTCTGATTTAATACATTATTCAGATGCTTCATAGTTTAACTTTTGCATCTACCATTTAAATGAATCCATAAAACTATTTTTTCAGTCCTCTTCTGCCTTGTAGCTCAAGTGTAAACACTTTAGCCTACAGGCATAGCTTCTTTTCATAGACATCTTTGGTCACACTCCTTGATGTCACTTCCATTTCCTTCAACTCTGCCTCCATGCTCTCTGCCTTAGATCTGTGAATATGGGATGTTGAGCTTTTGGTGTTGATACTTTTTAATAATTTAAAATTTTATTTACCTTTGACTAAACTAAGTAACATTTTTCCAAAAATTGTTTTTTTGTCTTTGTTTTTTTTTTTTTTTAGATAAGTACTTTTCATACTAATGTAGGATTTCTGTTAGAACTAATGAGAATTTCCAAGTTCTAGAATTCACTAAATTATTGAGAGCATTATTTTCCCAGGCACTAGAAGTTTCTGCATGTGGTTTTTACTTGAGCCTTTATCATCATCAGCTCAAGGATGGTAAATGAGGCTCATATAATTTCATTAGTCTACTCAAACCCATACAGCAAAGAAAAGGCAAGGCTAAAAATGACACTGTTTTATGTGCTCTCAAACAAGTGTTTTTCCCACTGTTTCCAGTGTACCACAATGTTTATACAGTTACTATGACTGCTTTTATGAGTTATGTATTCTTCATCTCTTTCTTTTTAATTTATTTATTTTATTGGATTGAGACAGAGAGAAACTTGAGAGAGAATGGGGAGATGGAAAGGGGGAGAGAGAGAGAGAGAGAGAGAGAGAGAGAGAGAATGCTTTTCCACTCATGAATTTTCCCCCCTGCAGGTGTGGACTGGGGTCTTGTATCCTGGTCTTTGCATATTTAACATGTGTGTTCTACCAGATGTGCCACCACCCAGTCCTCTCCATTGTTTTCTATTGTACCAAATTAAAACAATGATTTATGATATCCTTTTCTCCTTTGATATTTTTTCAATACTTGTTTCAAGGCTCTGCAATTAAAAAACACTCAGGGAAGTTGACTAATTGATTTATTGACCAAAATACACAAATTCTTGCCCTTGAGATAACAGTTACTTCTGGAAGAAATTTCAATAAGTCCCATTGACTGGCATACAAAGGAGCAAATATCTGGCAAGTGTGAGCAGTCAGCATGGCTAGTAATCAAGTCATCAACCCAAACCAGGTCAGCCAGTTCCTCAAGCAACATTCTTTCACACTTTGAAACTCAACTCTGTACTGTGACCTGGTATTTAGGAATTTGCTGTGTATAGATAGATCATCTAGAGTCCTTTGCAGCTCCCCTCCCTGGACAATTATATCTACTTATTTTGTAACATTAATTAAAAAGTTCAGTAGTCATTGTTATTAATAAAAGGATTGTTTAATGTGGGGATGCCAGGTGTCATATCAAGCATGCTGTAAAATGCGCTTCTGAAATGAAAATCAAGGTCTTCCTAGATCTATGAGCATGTGAGTCCTGCCAGTTGTTGGTCCTTCCATGAATCCCACCACTAATGTGGACAGTCTGACATTGGGCTAGAGCTGGCTATCTAGCTGTTGTTGCCTTGAGTGCAGGCACATACCTGTTGAAAGACAATGCATGGAAAAAACTAGTTACTGCTTTTCTACTGTCTCTCTTGACAATTCTTATTTGTTGAGTTTTATTCTTACATGTGAGTGATGAGGGAGATATACAGATTGCTGTTCCTCACTGAAACAGTGGGTCAGATTAGACAAGGGACTTAGTATAGAGCTGAAATTCTGGTTATTTTTCTTCTGAAGGGCAATAGAAACCATTCAGAGGTCTTATGAGAAGGGTAATCTCTCATTTAGGCATGCATGACTTCTGGAGAGCATAGGGCTGAGGGCAGAGGACAGATACCACCTGAACAGCAGGTTTGGCACAGTGCCTGGCCAGAACTGCTGTGAACATGGACTCTGGAGCAGGGTCACTTGGGGCTGAGCTATAGTACTGCCACTTACTGTCTGTGCGATTTGGAAGGTGTGTTAACCTTTGTGTGCTAGGCTTTATTCATCCATAAATAAGGGTTAAAATAGTTCTTACTTCACAAGGCTGTTATGACCATTAAATGAACATATATACATATGACTAACATCAGACACTCAGTATGTGCCATTATTCATTTATGTTTATAGAAAAAAGAGAGAGAAAGGAAAGGAAAGGAAAGGAAAGGAAAAGAAAAGAAAAGAAAAGAAAAGAAAAGAAAAGAGGAAAAGGGAAATGGAAATAAAAAGAAAAACCTCTCTTCAATACTGTCACGGGGTCTGATAATCTTCATGGAAAGAACTGCTTCCTCTCTTACCACAACTGTGCTTTCCCCTGTAAACAACTCCATTTCAGAGAACATGTCTCAATTAAACCATTAATTCATGTGAAACATTCTCACCATACTCTATGACTTAATCTCTAGAGCTATTTTGGGGCCACAAATCAGAATTTTATTTCTTCCTGTGGAGAAGGAAAACTTATCCTGGACCATAGTCTATGGAAAAGTAAAGAAAGGAGCAAAGAAAGAAAGGGAGAAAGGAAGGGAGAAAAGAAAAAGAAACTAGTAGGAAAAACAGGCCTGTGATCTTACTTAAAAAATGTTCATTTAAAGTGAGTTTATTTATTGAATGTTTTTCTTGCTTTTCTTTTCTTTTTTTTTTTTTCAGCTGCTACCACACAATCCAAACAGAAAGGCCACTTCTCTAGGTGCCCCAAGCCATACAAGCACTACTGCATCAACGGGAGATGTCGCTTTGTGGTGGCTGAGCAGAAGCCCTCCTGTGTGTAAGTGGTGCTCCCACAGCCAGTAAGCAAAAGGGTGCAGAACTGTGCTGCCTGGAAAGTCTGAGCTAAGCTGACCATCTGTGAGGACACAGTGCTGCCTGGTCCTGCCCTTCTCCCATTTGTTTAGGGGTTGTTCAGTAGCAACTTGTGGAGAAACTGGCCTACTTAAGAGAAACTTTCCTCTGGAAGCAGGAGCTTGCAAGATAGTCCTGATCCATTTTGAGAACAGAATTTGACCTCTATTCCTTTACATAAGAAATAATTTTTCTTATCCAGTGTTAAAGATGCTTTGCAGCTTAAGTAAATCTCACGAGAAATTTGAATGAAAACAAACTTTTCTGGCATGTTAGACTTTCTTTGCTTTGCCACATTAAAAACTCCTCTTACAGGTATCAATTAAGTGCAAGAGAATTATTATTTACTACTTACTAAATTACTAGTTATAACAGGAGTTTACAAAGCCTGTTTAGTACAGTAGTACACTGGGAGAAAGGTTTGTTTTCCAATTTGTAGGAGATCATGAGTCCAAGTTTAATTTTACTTAGGCACAAACTGGTTATTTGCATTTTTAAAAAATATTCATTTTCTTCAAAGCAGATTCTCCTTTCAATGTCATCTGAGAATTTTTATCATATAAAAACATATAATTCCGGCCTAAAGAGACCGGGGACAAAGCTACAGCACATGTCTGAAGCCCCAGAGGTGGCAGGTTCACTGCTTGGATCTCTCTCTCTCTCCTCTCTCTTTCTCTTTCTTTCTTTCTCTCTTTCTCACTCTCTCTCTCTCTCTCTCTCTCACATATCCTCGCTCATAAAGAAGTGAATGTTTGAAATATATTCTGACATAAAGTTCATGAAATGTTTAGGTTCTTCTGTACTGTTTCCCTAGTAAACATTTTTTCACATGTATCTCAGAATAGTAATTCCATACACTTAAAGGCACCTTTCAGGCTTAATAGACTTCTTCAAGTTTTAATTATAATGAAGTTCAATTAAAAATAAATTCACGGGGCCAGGTGGTGGCGCATCTGGTTGAGAGCACATGTTACAATGCTTAAGGACTTGGGTTCGAGCCCCCCAGTCCCCACCTGCAGGGGGAAAGCTTTACAAGTGAAGCAGTGCTGCAAGTGTCTCTCTGTCTCTTTCTCTCTCTGTCTCCCCTTCTCAACTTCTGGCTATCTCTATCCAATAAATAAAACAAAATAAAATTTAAATAAATAAATAAATTCACATGGATAATAATTATAGGATGGCAAGAATTACTAATGTAAGGAAATGAGGAAGTGTTTCTGAATGTTGAGAACCATAGTGCTATGTTTTAAACTCTATTTAATTGTCCACTAGCTTAAGATAACATACTGAGTTTTAATTACTAGTTCTCTCTAATCTAGTGTATTTTCCAGCTGTTCTCTATGTTTGCAGAATTACTGTTCTTAAGTATTTCTGCCTTCTAAAATGAAAACCCCAGCGTGTAATCTACCTGTTTCAGGTCAATAAAAGCTGACCCCTTTCATTCTGAGGTTAAAGTCCATTCTCCTGGCTCTATCACTCCTCTGAACCTGGCTTAACTCTTTAACCATATCACTCACCTTATTCTCAGACGATCTCTAAAATTCCATATCTCATTTTGTGACTTACTGTACAAGTTATTCTCGGTCTTGGGAAGCTTATCCTTAAGGACGTTTTAAGATGCCACTCAAATGTCAATTTCTTCTGGAGCCCTACATTGATTTCTTCTCAGACACACACACACACACACACACACACACACACACACACACACACACACGAGTTCAATGTTTTCTGTTATCATCTAGTTATATTCTCCGAAAGACCATTTTTCCTTAGAGCATAACTACTGGCTCCTTTGAATGTCTTGTTTGTGATGGGTTGGTCCTACTGAGCATCACCGATAAAATATTCACTGGTGTTTTCCAGTGTTAACCATAGTGCCTGGTATATACTAGGTGCTCAAAATTTCCTGATAAATAAATAAGCCTCCTATCACAATCCATCTAGTACTATGCTAAATTTCAAAACCAAGTCCTGAATTTGAACTATGTATATCTTCTGAGCTCAGGAATAGTCAATAGTAGGGAGAAAAAGCAGAGTGGTGCTTTCAGAGATTTTGAAATGAGATCTCAGTGTTTCTGGCTAAAATATGGGTTGATAATAATAACCTCTGCCTTAAAGACTATTATAAGGACAAAGTGACGCGGGGGAGATGATAGAGCACTTGATCAAGCATACATTTTATGATGTTCAAGGACCTGGGTTCAAGATCCCAGTCTTCACCTATAGAAGGGAAGTTTTAGGAGTGGTAAAGTAAGGCTTCAGGCATCTCTCTCTTTTTTCACCTCCCAATCCCCTCTCAAGTTCTCTCTTTCCTATAAAAAAAAAATAGATAAGGATCAATTGAGTCAGTTCTTACAAATCTCTTAGGTCTGTTGAGTATTTTAGAATGAGGATTATAAATGCTGATTTTGCAGAGTTTTTAAGGGCTCTAAACATCTTTTTAAATATCTAAGATTTTATTTTACAAGATGGCTATTAAATAAAAATATTTGTTTAGTAATAAATATCTAGTATATATTTGACCTTTTTTTCCCCTCTTTCTCTTCCATATTAAAGATATACACACTGATTGAAAATGACCATTAGCTGATATGCTGTGGTTTGATGAGAAGTAAAATGACATGAGAGCCATTAAAAGTGGCTGTGTTAAGTTTAATTTTCTGGCATGATTTCATTGGATTATAACTAGCACCAAGTACTGCTTAATGAGAAACTCTGTTAAGGCATGGGTAAACCACGGAATCCAGAGCTTTTAATTAGAAAAACATTTTATTATTTCGTTTATTGCAACCAGGGTTATGGCTGGGGATTGTTGCTGGCACTAAAAATCTACTGCTCCTGGAAACCATTTTAACTTTTATTTGATAGGATAGAGAAATTGAGAGGGGAGTGAGAGGTAGAGAGGGAGAGAGGATGATAGACATCTGCAGACCTGCTTCACGACTCATGAAGGATTCCCTCTGTCAGTGATGAGCAAGGGGGTTGAACCCTGGGTTCTTTTTTTAATTTTTTTTTATTATTAATTTTATTTTTGAGAGAGATTAATAGAGATAGAGACACACACACAGAGAAACACCAGAGCACTGCTCAGCTCTGGTTTATGGTGGTGCGGGGGGATTGAACCTGGGACTTAGGAGCCTCAGGCATGAGTCTGTTTGCATAACCATTAAGCTGTCTCCCCTGCCCGAACCATGGCAATGTGTGGGCTCAACCAGGTGTACCACTGCCTGGTCCCAGAAAAATTTTTTTTTTTTTGCCTCCAGGGTTATTGCTGGGGCTCAGTGCCTGCACCATGTGCACCATGAATCCACTGCTCCTGAAGGCCATTTCTTCCCCCCTTTGTTGCCCTTGTTGTTGTAGCTTTGTTGTGATTATTATTGTCGTCATTGATATCGTTTGTTGCTGGATAGGACAGAGAGAAATGGAGAGAGGAGGGGAAGACAGAGAGCGGGAGAGAAAGACAGACACCTGCAGACCTGCTTCACGGCTTGTGAAGCGACTCCCCAGCAGGTGGGTAGCCGGGGGCTCGAACAGGGATCCTTACTCCGATCCTTGCGCTTTGTGCCATGCAACCCGCTGCGCTACCGCCCGACCCCCGAGAAAAACATTTTAAAAGAGCATCAAGTAATATCTGTATATTTTATGGAGAATACTATTGTTTTAAATTGTCACATTTAGTAAATTTGTTAAAAATTCAAACCAATTGGAAGACACTATATTTATAAGATTCTAATTATCACCTTAAAAGAATCTCTCTTCCACACATGCAATTAAATATGATTTTTCTCCCTATTCCAGCCCTATGAGCTACTTTGAGATATTTCTTAGGTCTGTGCTTGTTTTGCCTGTGCAATGAAGTTACCTACCTGTTTTGCAGAAAGCAAGGTTTCCACAACCATCCAGGTTGTTTTGTACAAGGTGACATTAGGCATCCTCTCTCCTTTGTTTACTTTAAGCCTCACCTTCCAAATAATGGTTGTAACTAAGTTTTTTTTTTTTTAAATCTTTTGAAGTGTTGTATCAACTACAATTAAGGCATTAAGGAATCTCCTGACTTGAGGAATATAGACTTCACGGGTATTAACTTAACATGTCTCTTATCAGTTATAAACTATAGAAAAGCCTGGCAGTAGGTCCTGTATTTAAAATATCACTGCTGACAACAAAAACAAAAATAGGATTGTACAGAAATAATTTCAAAAAGAATGATTTCATATTTCTAAGATTTATGTATTTATGTTTGATCATTACCTGTGTGGTTTGGACTAACTTAAGGAGAAAAAAAGAAGTATTTGTTAATACAAATGAACTGATGCTACAATATGTAATTTCAGTTTTAAAATGTTCTCACTCAAAATTTCTGTGTACATCTGACATAATGCTATGAATAGTCCCTAAATAACAGATGTTGGCTCACACAAGTCTTCAACGGCTGGGCAAATGGATGATAACTGTAATCTCAGTACTAGATCATATGCTAAACTGAGATGAATTCAATTGAAAGAGCACTGGGAGTTTGAAGGAAATCCTTGTTTGAAAGTTTGGTGAATTCTAGTCACTGTACTTTAAAAGAGCCAGAGGAAATGAGAAGCCATGTAGACAGAGTGGAGGGAATGGTGTATAGATCTGAAAATGGGGTCTTAGAGGATCAGATAAAGCAGCCAGAGAGAACACAACATATTGTGCTTTGGAGGGATATAATTGGGGTGATGATAAATATAAAAGTAATAGAACAGCATTATCTCTGTAAATCTTAGGAATGAAACTCATTAGTGTTAAGAGAGGAAGGAGCTCGGGCACATTGCAACTTTCTATTGCCCTATGATCAAATGGGAAATCTTAGGCACTTTTAAAAAATTCCTTTTCATGGAGGTCCTTAAGCACTTAGGAATACTATGAAGAGGGTTTTATTATTCTTTTCCTTTCAATTTGGAATCTAAAAATTCAAAATGTATTTTAGTAAATTATTATCCTTGCTTATTTATAATATATGTATTGTTAATAATGTGCAAGTGATGACAGATTTTAAATAAAACCAAGTAAATGAAATTATTCATGAACACAGTGTTGTATAGCTATAAAATGTTGTTAAAGGAATTGTGTCCTTTTTTTTAATCTTGAGGAATTAAATCAGTGCTAAGTCTTTAGAAAAGATATAGTAGACATTCTTAAAGAGGTTGTGTTATTCATCTTCTTGTCTCGTTTTCTTTTTATAGTTGTGATGATGGCTATGCTGGAGCAAGATGTGAAAGAGTTGATGTGTTTTACCTAAGAGGAGATAGAGGGCAGATTTTGGTGATTTGTTTGATAGCAGTTATGGTAATTTTTATCATTTTGGTGATTGGTGTCTGTACATGTTGTCAGTAAGTATTTTAAAATGTAACTACATTTGACAAATTGTATTTTGGTTCCTTCCTTTCTTAACCTCCAAACTTCCTTCCTTTTTTTCCTATACAATTTGATTTTAATTGATCACATTTTAAAGTTTGCCCTTATTTATACTGAAGTATTTATAATAAAGCACACAATACATGATTTCTTTCATTTTATTGATTATAATATTTATGCTATAAAATAGGATTTGTATAAATATTCTGATTTTAAAAATAGGGTGGGTGAAATAGGTGATGGTGGTCAAAAGGTACAGATATCCAATAATAAAGTAAATTTGTCTTAGGGATAAAATGCACAGCATCGTGACTATAGGTCACAGTTATATATATATTTGAAAATCACTAAAAGAGAAGATTATATAAAGGTTTTCATTGAAAGAGCAGTGCATTTTTTCTAATTATGTGTAATGACCAATGTTAACTATTCTGTGATCATTTTAATATATATAATTATGTTTCACACCTAACACTAATACATTATATCAGCTATAACTTAATTTTAAAAGAAGCTATTTAATCCTAACCTCAGTCATTTGATGGAAATTTGTTAGTAGAATCAATAAAATTATCTTTTCTTTTTTTAGAACCCCAATCTTATTTTCTTCAACTTTAATATGATATAATACCTTTGAAAGACAGAAACAAAACACATTATTCTCTTGTCCACATTAAAACAATTAATTTTCTTTCTTTAAAATTTACATTCATAATTTAATTATAAGTTTATAATTATAAGGCTTACAATTTCTAAGTTTTTTAGGGGTGTCATTTCACTTTTAAGTGTGTGTGTGACTACACCTACCACCAAAGTCTGTGCCCTTCCCTCCCCATAACCACCATAGATAGTCGCAATGTCTACCAGATGGTTTGGATACTTTTTTTTTTTGTTGCAAGTTGATTTGTATTCATTATCTATACTTTATATGAGAGAGTAGCCTCACTTATTTACATAGCAAAACTACCTAAAAAGGTATTTTCTTAATGTACCAATTTCTTCCTCTCTTCCTCCCTTTCTCTTTCTTTCTTCCTTTCTTAAATATTTATTTCCTTTTTGTTGCCCTTTTTTTATTGTTGTTGCAGTTATTATTGTTGTTGTTATTGATATCGTCGTTGTTAGATAGGACAGAGAGAAATGGAGAGAAGAGGGGAAGACAGAGAGGGGGAGAGAAAGAGAGACACCTGCAGACCTGCTTCACCGCCTGTGAAGCGACTCCCCTGCAGGTGGGGAGCCAGGGGCTCTAACTGGGATCTTCATGCTGGTCTTTGTGCTTTGTGCCAAGTGCGCTTAACCCGCTGAGCTACCGCCGGACTCCCCCTTTCTTTCTTTCTCTTCTTTCTTTCTTTCTTTCTTTCTTTCTTTCTTTCTTTCTTTCTTTCTTTCTTTCTTTCCTTCTTTCCTTCTCTCTCTCTCTCTCTCTCTCTCTCCTTCCTTTCTTTCTTTCTTTCTTTCTTTCTTTCTTTCTTTCTTTCTTTCTTTCTTTCTTTCTTACCATAGCTCTGCTGAACTCGGCTTATGGTGTTTCAGGGGATTGAATGTGGGACCTCTGAGCCTCAGGCATAAGAGGCTGTTTGCATAACCATTATGCTATCTCCTCCACCCAAGCTTGTCTTGAAGAGAGTTTAGTCTTTCAAAGGTTCCTTTTGGGCTATGGTGCCAGAACAAAGAGTCTCATTATTACTTTCTATATACTATTCTTGGGAGTAAAGCATTAACAGACTAACAGGAGTTTAGAGTATTTGATTTTTGTTCCTGCTATTAAACATAAGACAATTTCTTAATATCCTTAAACTTTATGTTTTGTGAAAAATTTAAGATTAAGTCGGGAACTATATAGTATTCCTTCTAGTTATAATATTGGAAAAATATTCTAAATTTTATCAACTTTTGGGCAAAAATGACTATGATGCCAAGTTTGGTACAGAAGTGAGACTAGGACTATCATTACATCAATTCTGAATTATTCTTTAAGAAACCTAATCTGCAGTTTAGAATATCTAACACATTTTTTAAAAATTAATATACCTAGAAGTTTAACACTATCTAGAGTCTGCCTGTACTTGGTTTTCTCATGACTGTTTCTAATTCATACATTTTTTTCACACCTTAGATACTGTATGCTAGTTTATTTTGTAAAGTGACTTGATCCAAAATTTTTTCTTGTGCTAATCACAATCAGGTATAATGTTTTTGCTGTTCAGGTAGCTATTTTCTATCCATACTGTGTCCTATTATAACTATTATTTTAATCTAGAGAAACTGACGGGTTGAAAGAAATTTAAGATGCCTACCAAGAAAAGAACCTACGCATTTTAACTGTTTAATAGAAACACAGACTCTCTTGATGATGAATTTTATGTCCTTATGAACTAAAAACTCCATACTAATTGATAACATTTTGTTTTCTGAGTCCTCTTAGGAAACACCATAAAAGAAAGAAAAAAGAAGAAGAAATGGAAACTCTGGGTAAAGATATATCTCCAAATAATGAAGATATACAAGAGACTAGTATTGCTTAATGGTAAGTGTAATAAACTTGGTAGATGGGAAACCACTTCCATGGTATTATCTGATAAAGTGGGACTTAACTGCATCTAGTAAGTCATTGGTTGGAGTTTGATTATGTTTAAAAATATCTGAACCTGTAGGTAGTGTGGGAGAAAGCAGAGCTTTTGTGGTGAGTATAGTATTAAGCTACACTTCTTTGATGTTGTGAACAAATGCTTTTTTAAAAAATCTGTAAAATATATGGAAAACAATAGAATTTTAAAATAGAATCTGAAACCAAATAAAATACATTATCTTGATATCTTTTGCATGTGACAAAGATAGGTTTGGGAGAATGGGCTTATGCATATGCATACTTTTTCTAAGCAATCTGCTTTCTAAATCTGTATGGTTATGGTGGATGTTTTACATTTTCTCTCAGTTTTGGACAATGGAAGAAGTATTTTAGTTTATATACCTCACAAAGGCCAAGAATCACAAGTCTCCATAGAAGATCCAATAAAAATATATTTTAAAAAATATATTTATTTTCTCCTTTGTTGCCCTTGTTGTTTTTCATTGTTGTAGTTATTGTTGTTGTTATTGATGTCATCGTTGTTAGATAGCACAGAGAGAAATGGAGAGAGGAGGGGAAGACAGAGACGGCGGGGGGGGGGGGGGAGAAAGACAGACACCTGGAGACCTGCTTCACCACCTGTGAAGCAACTCTCCTTCAGGTGGGGGGGGGGGGGCTTGTGCTTTGTGCCATGTGCACTTAACCTGCTGCGCGACTACCTGACTCCCAATAAAAATATTTTAATGAGGAGACTGGAAGGGTAGTATAGAGCATACCATCAAGAACATTGTGGCTCTTGGAGTCTGGCAATGGCAGTAGACAGTTTCCTTTCCTTCCCTGCAAGTACTGTAGAGAGTGTTGCCTTGGCACTATGGCTGCTCACTATGTGGGACTGTAGCCCTGCATGGAACCTCAGCAAGAAAGGGGGCAGGGAATGTTAAAAAACACAACACAACAAAACATTATCCCTAAACTTTCTCTCTTCCTGCCCTCAGATCTTCAGCAATGCCTTCCAATAGCCAAACCCAAGCAGAATTTGTAGGAAAAATGAGGCTTTGTGATCTAATAGTGTATGTAGCGCCAGCCCCCACAGCAGTGCATAGATACACTCCAGGGGGACATAGGGAGCTGAACTTGGCATGATCAGCTAGTATAGTTTTGGTCGTAATAGCATCAAGCCTAACCAAACTGGTTTAAATGGAAGGAAGGAAGGAAGGAAGGAAGGAAGGAAGGAAGGAAGGAAGGAAGGAAGGAAGGATATTGGCTCACACGAAGTGGCAGAGGGAAGGTAATCTTCATATTTGGTTGAACCAGAGGTTCAAGGAAACATCTCTTTTTCTATTCACTGTTTGACAAGTTAGCTTGGTTCTTGGTTAGTTCCTCATAAGTCATAGCAGAGTTCAGTTGAAACAGGTCACATATGGCAAGAGAGCAATGACTTTCTATAGCTCTTTATGCAATGCAAAGAATCACTATTTCCAGAAACTTCCAATGAACTAATAGGGTAGGATAAATGCTTATCAAGAAATTAGAATGTTCTCCTTACCTTAATGCCAGGATGACACTGATGAACTGAAAACAAGTCTATTTTTTTCATAATGGCATAGTATATTTCATTTCAATGGTCTGCTCTTTTTTTCCCTTTTATTCCTACAGGTTATGAAGGTACTCCCAGGCTGATGGCAAGCTAAAAATGCCTCATTCTTTTGAAAATGGACAGACTTTGCCTCAGGAAAATAGCTAGCAGAAATGAATTTTAAATGATGTATTTTTTGTTTGTAATGTTAATAATGTTTACTACTGTTTTATAATAGTAACAGGTAATGTAATTATTGTTTGACAATTGGGGGAAAACACATTGTTAAATAGGGAATTTTTTTTAAAATTTCTTTTTTGGGGAATTAGTGTTTTACATTCGACAGTAAATACAATAGTTTGTACATGCATAACATTTCCCGGTTTTCCATTTAACAATACAACCCCCACTAGGTCTTCTGTCATCCTTTGTGGACCTGTATCCTCCCCACCCCCACCCAGGAGTCTTTTACTTTGGTGCAGTATGCCACTTCCAGTTCAGGCTCTACTCGTGTTTTCTCTTCTGATCTTGTTTTTCAACTTCTGCCTGAGAGTGAGATCATCCCATATTTAACCTTCTGTTTTTGACTTATTTCATTTAACATGATTTTTTTCAAGGTCCATCCAAGAGCAGTCGAAAGCCACCGTTTTTAATAGCTGAATAGTATTCCATTGTGTATATATACCATGACTTACTCAGCCATTCATCTGTTGTTGGACACCTGGGTTGCTTCCAGGTTTTGGCTTTTACAGATTGTGCTGCTAAGAACATATGTGTACACAGATCTTTTTGGATGGATGTCTTTGGTTCCTTAGGATATATCCCCAGGAGAAGAATTGCAGGATCATAGGGTAGGTCCATTTCTAGCCTTTATAGAGTTCTCCAGACTGTTAAAGAGGGAAATTTTAATGAACTCCTAGGTAAGTTTTATCACCAGCATTGCTGGTTAAGCAAAAAAAGAAACATAGGAATTAGTTTAGCTCTAAGAAATTTAATAAAGCTACTACTTGGTGAACATATAACATATACTAAAAGGTTGATATATATATATATATATATATATATATATATATATCCTTTTAAGAAATTACAAGGTACCTATCATGATTTTTCATTTCCAATATATAGAAACAAATCCAAAGAAATTAATCAGTGTAACCCAGATTTACAAAATTAGGAACTGAAGGACCTAAAATTTGAACCTAGATTTACCCAAACTCATTTTGCTTGGTCAGAACTTAACTTGCTAATATAATACAAGATTTTATACTGAGTTATGTTTCTCCATGACTGAGATACTGAAAGTCATTTTCCTGCAGAGACTCAGAATAGTGAATCTTGGCCTATACATTGTTTTATTAGTGATTTAATAATGATTAACAAGGTTGTAGGACAGGAGGGATACAATTCCATACATTTCCCACCACCAGACTTCCATATCCCATCCCCTCCACTGGGAGGTTCCCTATGCTTTATGCTTTTGGGAGTATGAACTAAAGATCTTTATGGGGTACAGAAGGAGGAAGGTCTGGCTTCTATAATTGCTTCTCCACTGAACATGGGACATTGGCAGGCCAATCCATACCCCCAATGGCCTATATTTCTTTTCCTCATGTTCTCTGTATTGCTGACTTTTGCTACACTTCTTTGTTCCTTTGTATATCTTCAGTGCCACAAATAAATTCTTACATGACTAAAACAAACAAATGTGACCCACAGCTAGGGTAATTGGTAGAAATGGCAAGTAAATGCATGACAGTCTTCACACATAGGTAAGTGTTTATGCTTACTATGTGTACAATCTGGAAATAACTCTATCCCAGCATAATGCTCAGTGACAGTACAGTAGCAACCAGGCAGGAACTGGTTGTGACAACATCCTCATTTTGTTGTTTTAAGCAGCAGTGTCTGTGATTGCTATCAGGTAAATTTGGGTACAGTGGAATCATCACCTTAAATATCTATTATTTGGGATCATCATTCCAAATGCTTCTTCAATGCAAGAAAGACTTTCTTAAACTTGAAATGGCTAAATCTCCATTTACCCAATATTCTACAGAACATGAAACTTTTTAACCTTGAATCAGTGGATAATTTACAAAACCAATGCAAAATGATCGCCAAGTTGCTATTCTTTGCTTCTTGTGCCTATGAGCAAATTTACTATTATTTCTAGGATCTCTGTAAATTTTCCTTTTCAAGTGTAGACTCCATACACAAAGTGAAAAATCTAAACAAGTAGAATTTTTTTTTTAATCAGGTTAACTGGTTATTTTCATTACTTCACTTTAGTCACCACATGAGAAAAAACAGAGCAAGGCATTATAAAAGTTTAGATGAAATGTGTGGCTGTGTGGCTAGCAGCCAGATTCAGTCCCTTATACTCCATATTTTTTCTCTAGCTCTTCGACTTGGTCGTTTTAAGCTTTCATGGCATCTTCCTTGGAAGTTCCTTTTATCTCATTCCAGGAGTCCCACTTGGTCTTGCCTTTTAAGTCCCACATCCCAGCTTGTTCTGTATTCACATCACCTACAGTTGCTTGTTTGTAGCGGCTGTAGATGAACAGCATCTCCTCATCGTTTGGTTTGGTCTTGAAGTTCTTCACCTCCTCAGCAGCTTTTTCAAAGTCAGTCGGAGACATGCTGGCAGTGATGCAGCCGAGGACTGAGTGAAGACTGAGGAGGCGGCGGTGTGCATAGAGCAGGGACAGCTCCAGAGCCAACTGGCAGCGCTTTCAAGAAGTAGAATTTTGTGTCATCTCCTACTACACAGTGTCTACAGTGATACTGGTTATGTTTATATATAACACAAAAATATCAGTAGTTTATATTTATATGTAGCTATGAATCAAGTCAAACTGATGATTTTTTTAAGTCTTTTTTTTTTCCCTTCCTAACTTAGTGGCCATCTTTGGATAGGATTATAACCAATGAATCCATTTTGTGTGTACTTTATTTTCAAAAGTTTCCAGGGCTCATTCTTGAATCTCCCTGGACTTTACTTCTTGACTGAATAATCTTCATTGGTACTAAGTTACTTAGGGAAAGCACTTGTTAAAGCATTAAAAAACAAAAAAAAAATATATTGTAAATATTTTTTCCCTGAATTGAAGTTGGTTTACCAATGTACTCTGACAAATCAATTCAGTCTTGGGATCTTATTTTTATTTAAAAATGCTAAATATGTTATTGAAATTCATTAGGTTTGATGTCAAGGAAAAAAAACGTAAATTTTATGTCCTTACAGAACATCACTTATAATTAGTTTACATGTATTAAATGATCTCGTTTATGTAAACTGTCAATATTATGGTGTAATAAAATATATTTTTAAAACAGAACTAATGTAAGCTTACTGAGGAATTTTGTATTGGTATTTTGATGGAAATAAATGTATTATTTCTTTTAAGACTTTCTATTTAAAGAGACTCATTCATACATTTGAAATATGGTTCAGGAATGGCTTCACTGGCTTCCATGTGTAAGGTCCTTAGCTCAATCCCTAGCACTACATGTACAAAAGAGGTGCTCTTGGGCCGGTTGATGGCGTACCTAGTTGAGCACATATGTTACAATGTGCAGGGACCCAGGTTCAAGCCCCCAGTCCCCACCTGTAGGCGGAAAGCTTTGTGAGTGGTGAATCAGGGTTGCAGGTGTCTCTCTGTCTTTCTCCCTCTCAATTTCTGCCTGTCTCTAGCTAATAAATAAATAAATATGAAAAAAATTAAAAAGAGGTGCTCTAGCTTCTGGTCAACCTGAAGGAGAGGGGGAAAGGGGTACGTGTTTATCTAGTATTGACAATAAAATAGAACAGAGTAAAAAACCTGTCCTGTCTTCAGCTTGGATGGATCCAGATTGCTTCAGGCCCCCTGAGCAGAGGCAGCTGATTGTTGAGAAAATAAAGCAAAAAAAAAAAAAAAAAAAAACCCTCTGGCAGTCTTTCCCTGTCTCAATAAGGCTCTGCTTGGTGGAATATTTCTAAGTGGAATTGGCCACTTAGAAAGAAGATAGGCCAGGGGTTTCAGAAAGGAATAGAATTAGAATGAATGACACCCCCTGGTGGGACAGGAATTTTGGTAAAGAAAGAAGCTCAGCAGGGGAGCCTGCTAGGAGCAGATTTCTGGCACCCAGGGACTGGTTATGGGGGTGGGGGGCTGTCAGGGGTGCACTTCGGGTATAGCAGTTAAAAAAATTTTTTTTCCTTTCTTTTTACTCTATTTTCTAACCCAAATTGAGTTATAGTCACCTCCTTGGTGTCACCGCTAGGACTCCTTATTGACTATCCTGCTAAAGGCAAAAAATCCTACTGTTTCTAGTAGATGTTGTCGGAGCTCAAGTCACTAGCAGCTTCTCATTCCACCATCTTCCGGAATCTCCCCGATCTATTCTCTTCTTATCCCTCAAACTTGAAAAACCAGTAGTTCGTGATTTGCTAATTTCTCTTCTTTTTCTGTCAATAATTACTGAGTCCAGTGACCAGGATCCGTGCTCTAGCTTCTGTATCTTTTTCTCTCTCCTTCACTGTCTGTACATGTATCTCATGTGGAACTCCCATATGTGATAATTTTTTTAAATAATAAGGGCCAGGGATATGACATGCAAAAGACTTCTATGCCTGAAGCTCAAAGATCCCTGGTCCAATCCCTGAGCAGTGCTCTAGTTGGAAAAAAAAAAATGTTAAATTCAAAAAAAGAATAAAGTAAATACATTTTAAATGGTCCATTCTGGCCATAGATTTATTTATAAACTGAAAACTTGAGAGTGTGGTGGATACCTCTAAAACTGTCTGTCTAAAAGTCTGGTCACATCTTTGAAACTCACTAGTGACAACAGTGACAACATTTAGTAATTCCAAGATGAGCATTTAATGAACTTGTGCCAATTTGGGTAATTCTAGAAGGATCTGGAACTTGAACTGAAGTTCACCTCTTTGTGCTTTCTGGAGTATAAAAATGTGTATTTTGATGTTGACATTCCAACTTTGATTAGTGTAGTTCAGGATAACAAAAGAAGGAAGATCAAAAAAGATTGGAGATGTGACACAAACTTCCTTATGGCCATGATGTGTATCCTCTAAGATTAGCTTCATTCTGCTCCCATTGTGGGCTCCATGAAATAAGTCAGTATACTTACAATATATTTCTAATTTAAGTTATACAAGTTTGGGTTTCTGTAACCTGGAGACAAGATCTACTTTGATATATCATCAGATTTTGGGCAATAGTTTCTTTTTCTTTTCTTTTCTTTTCTTTTTTTTCTTTTCTTTTCTTTTCTTTTCTTTTCTTTTCTTTCCTTTTTTTAATTTGACAAGACAGAAAGAAATTGAGGGAGGGAGATAGAGAACACCTGCAGAGGGAGATAGACATCTGCAGACCTGCTTCACAATTTATGAAGTTTTCCCCCTGCAGGTGGGAAATGGGGACTCATCCAGGTCACATGGTAATATGTGCACTTAACTGGCTGCACCACTGCCCAGCCCATCCCACCTCCCCACCAAGTTTCTTAATGGAGAAATGATTTCATCTGTGAAACAAAATAACAAACCATGACTTTCAAATAATATCTTCAGTTCTACTAGAGAAACGTCTAGTAAAATATGACCCCCCCTTAGGAAGTTTACAGTTTAGTAGAGGAACAACCGCTCACTGATAATTTCAATACAACTCAGTATTCTGAGAAGTATTATGGGATCACAGAACAGAATGGCTTAGTTTAGAAGTAATTCCAGAGTTCCTGAAAAAGATTACAGTAGAACTGATGAATAGTACTGAAACATAAAGGCTTCTATTCCAAATCCTGAATAAGGTCATGTAGTTCCTGACTCCTCCTCAAATTCTACAGAATTTCTTGGAAATTTCAAGCAATGGAGGGACCAATAGATATTGGTACAAGGAATATGAGAATAGAAGCTATCAAAACTTCCTTCTTTATTCCAGACTATCCTGACTGTGACAGGATAAAGCAGATGTGTGTGGCATCTGTGAGAGGAGGTGTTTTTGGTTCTAGTATTAATAAATGATAGACTGAAATGGGATGGAGCTTTTCATTTCATTCCTGGTATCATGGATTATGTAGGTCTTTCATATTTTCCTTATATCAATGTTTGTGGTATAGGCACACTATCAAGGGAAGTCAAATGTTCTGGGTTAAATAGCTGGCTGTTTGGATAAAGATCTGGCTTGTGCAAAATTTTATGGAAAAAGCCCAGTTTGTATATCTGTGCCTACAGCATTAAGTTATTGTCCTTTTTTTTAAAGTAAAGGTTTGTTTGTTTATTATTTATTTACTTATTTGTTATAGTAGAGAGAGGGAAAGAGGACAGAAATACTGCTCAGTTCTGGCATAAAGTCATGTTGAGGAATGAATCTTTGGTCTCTGAGGCCTCAGGCATGCCAGTTGGTGCTCTAATAGTCCAACCTACTATTTTATAGAGAATTTTATTTTAGCATCTTCTTCATATACTTTGTTATAAGAGCATAAACATATTAGAAATTCTTATTATTCATTCATTAACATATTACATATTTACTATCAACTACGTAGGGTTCTAAGACTATATCAGTGAAAAAAATAGTTTAAAAATATCTGACTTCATGAAACTTACTCTAGATGATACAGTCTTTTGTAAGCATAGAATTTAAAATCAGGTCTAAGCAAGAAGTTCTGTTATTCAGAGGACACTATAATAAGATTTCTACTTTCTTCTCCTCCCCCCCCCTTTTTTTTTTTGGTCACAAGGGTTATTGCTGGAGCTTGGTTCCAGTATTAGGAATCCATTGCTCCCAGTGACTATTATTTCACCTTTCTATTTTTATTGGATAGAACAGAGAGAATATGAGAAGGGAGTGGGTGATAGACAGGGACAGAGGAAGATAGACACCTGCAGGCCTGCTTTACCACTTGTGAAGTGTCACTACTACAGGTGGAGAGGGGGGCTTGAACCCAGATCCTTGAGTATAGTAATGCTCATCTGGGTGTGTAACTTCCCAGGCCCCTATAATTAGACTTTTAATTACTATCTTGGAGCATGAAACTCAAGATAAGCATTCACAGAGAAGCCAGTATGTGTTAGAATTAGCACATTTCCCTCACCTTGACATAATTTACATATTTGCATAATGACTGTCAAGAAAAAAAGATTTTTCTCTTAACAGAAATCTTGACTTGTACATTTTCTTTTTGTTATGACTAATGGGCATCTGCTTTTCTTCAAAGACTCTTCTGTGCTTCAAAGCATTTTCCTGCAAAAGAACCTGTTTCCATGTGACCTGTGGGGAGCCACATGTGCCTTCAAGGTTGCTATTGGCATGATCACAGAGTCTTTGTTCACAGCGTGCCCCAAGGAACAAGGGACCCCCGTGAAGGACTTCATTAGAGAACCACAGCAGAAATTGCTAGCTAGTGAACTCAAGGAGACAGGCACTGAGGCAAGGTGCTCCAGGAACTCAAGGAGACGGGCACGAAGACAAGGTGCTCCAGGAACTCAAAGAGACGGCTGATTTCAGTCCAGGACTCAGGCAGTGAGTTTTAAGACTAACAGACACTTTCTTTCTCTCTCCACTTTGGCAATTCGCGAAAAAATTGACCTTGTCAGTGCAACTGATGGATTCTGGCCAGAGCTACTCTCCGGTGATTCCTGAAGGCCTGACTTGCGACATTCTAGTAGCAGCGGCCAGACAGGCAACACCCCCTCTTGACTGAATGAATGCCTTGTTATGAATGCTTGTATGCGTGTTGTGGGCCTCACAGTCACTAGACAACGGGGCGTGATTGGGCTCCCAACCTGCGTGTCCGTGGAGTCATCTCAGCTCAGTGGAGATTCTCAAACCTGTTGAGACCGAGGTCGGGATTTATACAGCCACTCCTAAGTTAAGACTCCTTAAGGTCCCACGAGGAGCCCAGCCAGGCGAGCACAGTTGATTGTCACCCTTTGAGGTGCCAGTTCTTTTTCAATATCCTTTCTTGTGTATCTTTTCTTCCTCCCCCACTAACTCTAATATGGGACAAGATCTGAGTCAACATGAAAAATTTGTTGATGGGCTTAAAGATGCTTTAAAGACATGAGGGACAAAAGTTAAAGAGAAAGATTTAATTAAGTTTTTTAAGTTTCTCTCTGAAGTCTGCCCCTGGTTTCCCCAAGAGGGATCTATTGATGAAAAAAGGTGGAAAAGAGTAGGAGATGCAATAAAAGAGTACTATGACCTTTTGGGACCAGAAAAAGTCCCTGTTACTACCTTTTCTTATTGGAATCTTATAATTGAAGTAATTAGAGTCAGACCCTGACCCTGAGAGATTACAGAACTTATTAATAATGGAGAAGTCCTTCTTTCTAAAGATCTGCCAGCTAAAGATATGG
Source organism: Erinaceus europaeus (assembly GCF_950295315.1). NCBI lineage: Eukaryota > Metazoa > Chordata > Mammalia > Eulipotyphla > Erinaceidae > Erinaceus > Erinaceus europaeus. Next base: position 124,482,389 of record NC_080164.1, on the reverse strand, counting down.
GCTTACCTCCTACTCCTTCACAGGGAGCCATAGAAAGTGTCCATAAACTTCCCAATGACCTCCCCCCCGATCTAATTTCCTTAGATAGTGAAGACAATTTGTCTATTAAATCTAACACAAAACATATTAAAAAATCCCCTATTACTGAGGAGGCCTGGATTAATTCCAACCTTGATTTTGACATAAAAGCTAATCCTAAATATAAAAAAGCCATTCCCCCTGCAACACCCACAAAAACTACCTGGCCCAGGACATGTAAAATCTACCATGTTAAATCAGATAGTGAACTCTCTGATGAGGACTGGGCAACACTAGATGATCAGGCAGTATGCTACCATAATCCTGACTGGCCACCTCTTCTAGAAACAAAAACCCGACCACCCCCTTATGTGCCACCCCCTCCTTCAGCTCCCTCCCCTATTTCTCAACCCATTGATAACAACAAAAATTATTGGCAAAGATAAATTTATTTAAAGAACAGAAAAAATTAGAGACTGAACACCAAGAGTTAGTCATTCAGCTCAATAATATTAAAACTAGCCAGCCAAAAAGATCCAGCTTTTTTCCTCTGGCTGCCACCAGAGCTTTCAGAAAGCATTAAACCAGTTCTGAGTGAGATCTTATCTGGCTAGCAAGCTATTCTTTAAAAAAAGAAAGAAATCAATCAAACAAGACATTCTCTCTAACTTAAAAGCTATTAATAAGAGAACCAGCACACACTTTTGATAGAAAGTTAATGATTTGTTTTCTTTAAAAATCTAAAATGTACCTTAGCCCAGAAAAGAACTTCCAAAGATTTTTCTCCACACGTGGCAGTAAACTAAGCCCACCTGTTCCGTCTGTGCAGCCAATCACATCACAGAGCTACTGCTTCACAGATTGGCAAAGACTTCAGTCAATCATTCCCCATATCCACACCCACCCCTCCTGGGGGGGAGTGGCTGTGAGCTAAAAATCCAAAAACCTCTTTTCAAAGGGAAAAATTTCTTTTCACCAAGAATGTCTGTTTTAAGTCTGTGTGCTAACCTTGTTTTCATTAATGTGTGTTAACCCCTAAGTAACTAAAGTTTATTTTAAGTTTTAAATAAGATTTAGTTAAACTAAATGTGATTTTAAAGATCCCGACTCATAGAGTTGGCACACCTTTACCAGACTAGAATATAGGACAGTTTCGTTCTTCTGATAGCTAATATCAGCATCAATTCATTAGTTAAAGATTTTCTGAGATCTCTAGGCATGGTAAGACACCTCTGCAGTCTCTCTCACTCTTATGAGAATTCTAAATCTTACCAGCACCCCAATACCAACTGCCACTGTTTGTAACAAATTTCATGCTTAGACTAGCTTTCTAATAACCCAGTCTGGGTAGAACAGTGGCCTTGCCAAGAAAAAAGGGTTAAACGTGGTATTCTTGGCCTGATAAAAATTTTTTATTTGGCAGATGTGATTCAACAAAATTATTTAGTGTAAAATTGTCATCTAAAAGAAATGTAACAGTAAAAATTTATTTTTGAACATTTCAGCTGTTAGGTTTATCAGCCTTTTAAGTTACCTATCCAAATCAAAGTGAAAGATCAATTAAGTTGTGTACCCACCCTTCTTCATAGCTTCCCTAAGGGTGTGATAGCTTTGTGATAAGCAAAGATCCTAACAAACAAAGTTTAACATTTTACTTAAAATTGTTTAAGTGATTTCAAAAAAAAAAGAAAGAAAAAAAAAAAAGAGTTTCCAACACAGTTCTTATGTGGTAACATAAAGGTAAAAATTCATTTGCTAAGGCAGCTAAAGATTTAAAGTAAAAGTCTTAAGTATTTAACGTGACAATTCTTCATCTCCAAATTGATATGCAAATTATCTATGTATTTAACTGAAAAAGTTCCAGTACATTTTGGAGGGCCCCCAAAATGCCCTGTGAACTGTTTTGTGGATATTGGTCCACAATAAATTTGGCATTTGTCTGACACTGGAGATGTTTTGAGAAGCATTGTCACTAATGTGTGTTAACTCATTAAGTAATTAGAGTTTGTTTAAAGTTTAAAGAAAAATTTAGTTAAACTAAATTTGGTTTAGAGATCCTGGTTATAGGAATTGCTACAGGAGGTTAAAAAGATAACTTTTAAATTTATGCTGTTTGAAATTCAAACAGAGCCTCTAAATTAAGTGTCACACACCAAAGATATGTCTTCTGTGTGGCAAATGGCAGAAAGGCTATTGATATGTAAAAGTTTTCAAATACCTTCTCAACTAAAGAGGCAAAACTGGCCTGGGTGAGTGAAAGATAACACAATGGTTATGTTTATGCCTGAGGATGTTGCTCTGATAAATGAGATGTGTAAAAGTTTTTTTTTTAATAAAACTTATCAAATATATATAGAGCTGTCTATCTGTAGAGCTATATAGCCAACCTTTTATTACATTTTATTTAAAAGTGTGCACCTAGTTTCCCTGAGAAAGAACTCTAGATATTAAAACATAAGAGAGACTAGGTAAGAAGTTGAGAGAGTTTTATGTCTGATACAGATGAAAATGTTCTGGTTAAAACTTTTTACTTTGAAATTGTTAAAGAGATTTTTTTATCTTACTCATGAGTTAGTTACTTTTGCTTTCACAATGACTTGCTCCTTCTGATAAAGTTGTTACTGAGATAACTCCCCTATTTAGAAAGACTACAAAAATTATTATCAAATAATTGGCTTTTGAGAGTACATATTCTACATGTCAAACTTTAATTAGTTCTTTTAGAGAGTAAAAAATTATCTGGTTTGTTTTAAGACACTGTCAGAGGTTTGTTCTTGATAAATTAAGTTAATACATGGTGTTTCTGGTCTGATAGATTTATTTTGGCAAATCCTGATTTAACAAAATTATTATTTTGAACATTTAAGCTATGAGGTTTTATTTTAGCCTTTTAAGTTGCCATATTAGAGTTCTAAGGGGCAAAATCTATTAAGATTTTTATATCTATGCTTAGTCATGATAGCTTTGTGATGAGTAAAGATCTTAGTAAACTAAGTTATAATAGTGTGCTTAAACTGTCTAAACAGTTTAAAATAATGCTAAAAAATGGTAAACATTTTTATGTCAACACATTAGGTATTGACTTTCTATAACATACTGGTATATTTTAATAAAGAGCCTTCTAAAATAATATGAAGGAACTCAAGCCAATTCTAACCATTAGATCATCAATTGTAGTAAACTTCTAACTTGGTACAAGTTTTCTTCCTAAGTAAATGACCAACTGCCCATATGGTAAGATTTAAAACTAAACATTTTTCTTTTTTATTTATGGGTGTGTGGTGACTCCTAAAGTCACTCATATCCTAAAATTTTTCTCATTTTTTTACAAGCCTCTTAAATTTTAACGCTTGACCTGCCATAGTGAGAGCACTTTACTGGCTCCTGCATTAAGTTCCTGCTATTCCGACTTTTAAGATTAATCCCCATTGATAAAAGCCAATGCTCTCTGCCAGATTGATGTAATTCACCTGCCCATGTTTAATAAACAAAAACATTTTTTTCTCTCAATTGTACTTTTTCTAAATTTATGTGGGCTACAGCTCAAACAATAAAAAGCTCAAAAACCTTATGACCCATATGCTTTCCTGTTTTGCTTCAATAGACATCCAATCCATGTATTTTTGTTTCCTTTAGAACATTACTCTCATTACAATATTCCCTATACTCTAACCCATAAGCTCAATTAATAAAGATAAAAAAGAAGGGGAATGCACCCCCCAATATTCAGTTGGCTAAAGTGTCAATGAAGAAACTATACTAAACCTTCTTAACATTTACAAAAACTCCAATTGTCTATTTATTGTATCTCATTGGCAAAGCCACCCACTCTTCCAGTCATAGAGACATATTTTTTTTCTTTTTTTATTTTTTTTCAACACTAGATGTCCATGTTTGTTTTCCTTTTATTATGGTGGATGATATTATTGCTCTTGCAAAATCCACAGAGTCCCTTTTGACAAGTCCTTACCACAAAAGATGCCATGGCAGCATATACTCCAGCTAACATCATCAGCCTATTCAAGTCTTTTCTTTCTGCTGACCTACCACTGCTGACTTCTGTTGTTGAGTGTGGGCCGCGGAGAAGAGAGAGAAGAGGGGTCTGGAGCGAAGAGGAAACACAAATCTTTATTTGCACTGGCACCTCAGAGTTGGGTGCTAGAGAAGCAGGTTGGGCCACGTGGAGGTAGTGAAAGTGGCCGCCTCACACAGTAACCTTTCCTGCGTCTGAACACCAGAGTGAAGCACTGGCAAGAGAACGAGGTGTGGAAAATGAAGGGTTTTTATAGGAGTAGCTTTTACGAGAATGGGAAGGGGGAGGAGTAACCATAGCACTCCAAGATAGGATGATAACTCTCGTGAGAATGGGAGGGGGGAGGAGTAACCAAAGCACTCCAAATATCGCGGGGATATAGACAATGTCCTGAGGGCATAACATGGTGGAACAGGCACTCCCAGAATGTCTCAACTCTCATGGGAACTAGTAGCCTGAGGGGAAAACATGGCAGATGTGAATGCATCTGCACAATTTCACAGCAGACTTCAATTCCTCTTTATACAAATGCCATTGGCTCTGACTTCATCCTTACATATTTATTGACCTCTCACTTTTCTCCCAATATTCCTCATGTTCAAGGAACCTCACCTTGACTTCTAATGTGTATGCACCTCCTCTGTGTTTTGGTACAACACCACCCTATATTTTCATGTCAATTCTTCTCTACCTGGAATCTTGCCTCCTAGTTTCACTTGTTCCATAGCTGACCCTCTATGAAGAAGAAAAATTTCATCAGTTGGCGCTGACGACCACCAGAGGACCAGACGTGCTGTGTTTCTTCTCCTGGACATCACATCCACTAACTGCTTCCCTTAAACTTGCTGGTGGTGTGGTAGGACACTCTATATATTCCTCCCATGAATTTTCTGACAAATTACAACAGGTTATAGACTCCACCACAGTCTTGAGTCACTACAGAGACAGATTACATCCCTAACAAAAGTTACCTTACAAAACAGAGGAGCCCTTCACCTGCTTACTGCGGGGGGGGGGGGACCTGCTTAGCCCTACAAAAAGAATGTTGCTTTTACATTAATGAATCAGGGATCATAGAAGAAAATGTTAAAAACCTACAAACACTCAGTCGAGAACTACAAAATAGATATGATCCCACCTCTTCATACCAATGGATAAATTCCCCCTTCCTTACCTGGCTACCCTCAGTTGTGGAACCCTTGCTTGTTTTATTTCTTCTGCTCACAGTAGGTCCTATAATTCTAAACAAGCTCATGTCCTTTTTGAGACAACAGATCGATGCTATAAAGATGCAACCTATACAAGTTCACTATCATAGGCTGGACATGGCAGAAAATGGAGTTGCTGTGGAGGATTTGGCCCCCTCCGTCAGAACATCCACCATGAAGAGGGCTGGCTAGCCAATGACGGGTAAAGGGGAAACTAGTGCTGTCCAGTCTACCTAAGACAGGGTACCTGGTACTACTAGGCAAAAAATGACCAGGTGTTCCAATGACGGGTAAGACGGAAGGCTGATCCCCAACCTAAGACAGGCACAGCCCACCTGGCCACAAAATAAATTCCGCCAAACATCAAAACATGCATATATATATATATATATGGAAGGGGGACATGTGGGGAGCCACATGTGCCCTCAAGGTTGCTGTTGGCATGACTACAGAGTCTTTGTTCACAGATGGCCTTGCTTAAAAGTTAAGTTCCTGCTTCTTTACACCTTAGAGTCTTTGTTCACAGACAAGATAAGTTCCTGTCTCCCAATTCCACTTCCCCATCAATCACCCAGGACCTTCCAGATAAGGGCTGATTACCATAACAACATACCACTTCAATCAACAGTCCCCAGCTGCTAACTCCCCCCTTGCCCCAGCCTTAAAAACAGCATCTTTGGTGCTAATAAACAGACTTGATCAGAATCTTGACTTATCTCATTTCTCTCATGTCTTGTCCCCATTTTCCCTCCTGTCCTTGTCCTCACTCCCTTCCCTAGGTTAACCCACATTGAAGGTCCCGCGGGATGGGACAGTGACCATCTTTAGCAACTGTACATAATGTCAGAACATATCATGCAAATAGATTATTTTTGTCTGTTTGCTAATGTTACTGGATCATGGCTATGTGTATTTGTAATAACATCTAGTTGGCACTTCTGTAAACTTATTCTTCCTCATGGTCTGTCAGCTCTTAGGTATTTTAAGTAGTTTGGAATTCTAATTTAGGAACTACATGTACTATGTAACTCTAAAAATATCAGTAATAACTTTCAAGAGATAAATTATTAGGACTTTCTGCTATTAAGCATTTTAGAAAATATGGCATTTGGGCATGTGTAATCAACAATTACTGTCAGTATTTGTATTAAAAGAAGTGTTAGGCTGTCTAAGAGGGGCTGACAAGGATTGTGGCAGTTGCAGACCTCACCTTGAGCAGCTTCTTTTAAACCCTTTGTGCCCCAGTGGGTGTTACCAGTACAGGGCAGCAAACCTTGTCTTTTCTCCTTCATCAAGTGGAATCTTTACTAGTCCCAGAGTCTGACTGTACACAGTGCAATGAACTCTTAAATTATTCATCACGTTATTACTTTTTTTTTTTTTACAGTTCAAGAACATCCTTTGGAACTAAAGTACTCATTTTGTGTTTTATGTTATTGCCACACTGAATTAGTCTATACTATGAAGGAATCAGTTTTAAAGATGCTTCACAAGTGCTATTTTATGTGGGAAAGAGCAGGGTGGATAAATTATTCACAATATCTAAGGAGTGAAAACAACCTAAATGCCCATCAACAGATGACTGGATAAAGAAATTATAGAGTGTATATTTAATGGAATACTGCTCTGTGTTTAAAAAAAAAGATGATAGTATGTCCTTTGGGACAATGGTGATTAAACTGGAGGTGATTATGCTTAGTGAAATAACTAAGAAGGTGAAAGACCTCCAGATAGTTTTGTTTATATGTTTTATATGTTTATATGTTTTGTTTATAGAGAACTGAAACACATGAACTTCCTCCCACCCCCCACCCCCTTGCCAAAAAAAAAAAAAAAAAGTAGCCAAACTGCCTCTAAGACTCTCTGACAACTGTGGTGATTGTTACAGAGGGGGATGCAGAACTTAGGTGGTGGGTGTGGTGTAGAACTATAATCTTATAATGTTGTATACCCTGATTAAATACCTAACAAAATTATATTAAATTTTAAAAAGTGTTAGGCTGGAAGAATAGCTCACCAGGGAGTGTGCCTGCCCCATCATACTCACATGCTCCAGGCTGGAGTCTGAGAACCATAATTGTGGTTCTGTGGTCCCATGCCCTATAATGGTGCTTTGGTGTTTCTCTCTCTCTCTCTCTGCCTGTCTATCTGGATAGTAAAGCAACCCGGGATTGGCTAAACTATTCATGAACAAGCCTCTGGCTCATATAAAAATATATTAATCAAATATGAGTTTTAAAAACAACTTTTCCCTAGATATTTTATTATATTTCCTCAAATTTAAGTTAACAAGGGGAATAGTCCAATAGAGATATAAAGATATTTCAAGAAGATTTTTTTCCTCTTTTCTAAATATTTATTACCTTTTGTTGTCTTTTTTTTATTGCTGTAGTCATTATTGTTGTTGTTACTAATGTCATTGTTGTTGGATAGGACAGAGAGAAATGGAGAGAGGAGGGGAAGACAGAGAGGGGGAGAGAAAGACAGACACCTGTAGACCTGCTTCACCTCTTCTGAAGCCACTCCCCTGCAGGTGGGGAGCCAGGGACTGGAACCGGGATCCTTATGCCTGTCCTTGAGCTTTGTGCCAATTGTGCTTAATCTGCTACACTACCGCCCAACTCCCAAGATTTTTTTTTTCTTTAAAGAAGCCAAACCAACACAATTTTTTTTCAAACCAAAATCCTTCAAGTTGTTTGCTGTGGCAAACATAATTGTTCTTGTAAGATGTAGGAAAAATAAAATATTTTAAAAGATAGATGATATACTGCAAGAAAGAAGAGAGAATCTTGCTCTCTAAAGCTATTTTTTTTAAAAAAAATATATTGCAGTGTGGGAACCAATTTTAATAAATCTGTTTTGAGCATATTATTTTTAACACTCTAGGAACTTCTGTTTACTTAATGTACCATAACTACTAATTATAAAGCAATCATTTAAGAAAGATTTTTTTTTTATTTGCTTGCCTAGTTAATTTCATTATTTTGCCCCTAAGTGAAAGGTAATGTAGTCTTGGGTATTGTCCCACTATCTCCTCTGCTTCCTAATTCCAACTGCACTTTAAAATATCTGAATTAGAATTGGATAAATAGCATAATGGTTATGCAGAAAGACTTGCATGCCTGAGGCTCTGAGATCCCAGCTTCTGTCGCCAGCAACACAAGAATCCAAAGCTGAGCATGAAAAATAAAAATAAAAAAGTAAATATCTAAACTCAGCCAAACCAATGCTTCTCATAAATCTATACCTAGCATGGGACTTAGGAAATATGAGTATAAAATGTATGGTGCAAAGATGATGAGCATAGAAGTCTTATTTAGGAGAGGCTATGGGAACAAAGGAACCCTTCTGTACTGCTGGTGGGAATGTAAATTGGTCCAGCCTCTCTGGAAAGCAGTCTGGAGAACTCTCACAAGGCTAGACATGGACCTTCCATATGACCCAGCAATTCCTCTCCTGGGGATATACCCCAAGGACTCCATAACACCCAACTAAATAGATGTGTGTACTCCTATATTCATAGCAGCACAATTCATAATAGCTAAAAGCTGGAAGGAACCCAGGAGCCCAACAACAGATGAGTGGCTGAGAAAACTGTGGCAAATATACACAATGGACAACTATGCAGCTATTAAAAACAATGAACCCACCTTCTCTGACCCATATTGGATGGAGCTAGAAGAAATTATGTTAAGTGAGCTAAGTGAGAAAGATAAAGATGAGTATGGGATAATCCCACTCATCAACAGAAGTTGAGAAAGAAGAACAGAAAGGGAAACTAATAGCAGGATCTGACTAAATTGAGAGCAGGGCACCAAAGTAAAACCCTGTGGTGTGGGGGAGGGTGGACATTCAGCTTCCTGGGGCAACAGGGGTGGGGAGGGACTGCTGGGTGGGATGGGACAAAGTCTTTTGATGGTGGGAATGGTGTTTATGTACACTCCTATTAGAGTGTAATCATATAAATCACTATTTAATTAATATGAGAAGGGGAGAAATTGATTATATGTCTCAGACTTTTTAAAACACAGACTGAGTCTTTTTAATACATAGGCTGAGTCTTTGATATGTTGACTCTTTCAAAAGCCTAGACCAAGGTAGAACAGAAGCAACCTGTGGCACAGCTATATACAAGATACTGGGTATTATACAGCAAACCCTAACAAAGGGACTTATCAAAGTTAACCCAATTACAAAATAATGTGATAATAACAATAACTATTCATTGTCTTCTTGAACCCTAAGACAGCAGGAAACTCACATTTACACTATAGAGTCTATATTTCCCCCAGTCCTGGAACCTTAGGGTGGGGCCCACTTTCCTGCATGCTTCTCTCAATTCATATCAAATAATATTGCATCCAGCAATCACAACCTAATCAATGTAGTGAGTGCCACCTCAACATGCTTCACCTCAGACTGTGTCCAGGGACTTTAGGTGTGGAATGACAACCCTTCAGCTTCATTACTTGGGTGAGACCTTTCCTTTCATAGTATTCTCTAATTTCATTCCACGTGGTTCACTTCCTAACAAAATCCCAAAACCTAGATATAGACCAGGTCCCCTGAGATAGAGCATATGCTCACACGTATCCATAAACTAGGACAAAATATATGCCTGAAAGCTCAAGTACATGAGAATCTGCAGTGAGTATCCCCAACACTTCATCTGCACTATTCCAGCCTTTAGGTCCATCATTGTTCAACAATTTGTTTGGCTTTGTATGTTAACTTTTCAGCCACCAGGTTCCAGATGCCCTAATGATGCTGACCAGACTTCCCTGGACTGATGACCCCACCAGTGTGTCCTGGAGCTCTGCTTCCCCAGAGACACACCCTACTAGGGAAAGAGAGAGGCAGACTGGGAGTATGGATCGACCAGTCACGCCCATGTTCAGCGGGGAAGCAATTACAGAAGCCAGATCTTCCACCTTCTGCAGCCCACAAGGACCCTGGGTCCATACTCCCAGAGGGATAGAGAATGGGAAAGCTATCAGGGGAGGGATGGGATATGGAGATCGGGTGGTGGGAATTGTGTGGAGTTATACCCCTCCTATCCTATGGTTTTGTCAATGTCTTCTTTCTTATATAAAACAAACAAACAAACAAAAACATAAAGAATTAACCCTCCTGGAAAGTATCTGGCAGTTCCTGAAGTTTTTATAAATAGTGAAGTTATATAAAAATACAGGTATCTCTAAATGTTGTATTAAAGTAACAGTGGTGTAAAACATTATATAGATCTCAGTATTTGTGTGTGTGTGTGTGTGTGTGTGTAATGCACTTTTATTAATTCAGAGGGACAGGTCACACCAGACACACTGCTCCCAAGTAAATAAAATCTTGGAGTCAAAAAATATGGAACACTTCACAAATTTCATGTCATGCTCGCACAGGGGCCATGCTAATCTTCTTTGTATTGTTTCAATTTTTTAGTATATGTACTGCCAAAGTGAGCGCAGATCTCAGTATTTTTTAATTTGACATCTTAATATTCCAAAAGTTTACTTTCAACTGATCAGTTTCCCTTATCTAATTTAACCATATCTGATTTACCCTTTTGATTACCATTTTTGGTAATCAAAACTTTGTTCTTTTTAAATTTTTTAAAAATTATCTTCATTTATTTATTGGATAAAGACAGCCAGAAATCTAGAGGGAAGGGTGATAGAGAGGGGGAGAGACGGAGACACCTGCAGCACTACTTCACCACTTGCAAAGCTTTCCCCTGCAGGTGGGGACCAGGGGCTCAAACCTGGGTCCTTGCACATAGTAACGTGTGCTCAACAAGGTACACCCACCACCCAGCCTCCAACACTTAGTTCTTATAATCCATGAATTTGCTTTAGTTTAGTTTAGTTTGTTTGTATTATCTTCCATAATGTTTTCCATCTAGTGGCATTGTGCACACGGGTTCCCTTTTCTTCAAATCCTCCCCACTTGCTTTTTGTCTTCTCATAGGTGTAAAATATCTCATTATGGTTTTAATTTGCATTTCCCTAATGATTAATGATGATGGAGATTTCTTTATGAGTCTGTTGGCCACTTGTATGTCTTCTTTGAAGATGAATTTATTAATTTATTGAGAACCAAAACTAACTGCATATTGTTCAAGCCTCTTGAATTCACGACACCATTAGTCTGAAATTTGTCATCACTCAGACTCAGACTAGACTCACATTTTCTATGCAATAATTTAGAAATAATACTTTTAAAAATTAATGTGGGGGGTGGGGGAAATCAGGCAGTAGAATAATTGACATAATGATTATGTCAAATGATTATGTCTCTTACCTGAGGCTCCAAAGTCTCAGATTCAATCCCTTATACCACCATAGACAAGAACTGAGCAGTTCTCTAGTTAATAGTAATAATAGTAATAACTACACAGTGGGCAAGGAGATAGCTCCTCCAGTGTAATGTACTTTACCATGAGCAAGGACTTAGATTTGAGCTCTTAGCCATCACATAGGAACATCTATAATGAGGGAAGGAAACTTCACAAGCTGTGGAGTAGTGTTTCATATCTCTCCTTCTTTCTCTGTCTCTCTTATTCTGTTTCTCTTTATCAAATATTTTTTTAAAAAATGGAGTTCACAGGGAGTAGAGAAACTGTATAGGCACCAAGTCCTAGCAATAACCCTAGTGGCAATAAATAAATAAATAAATATTGTTGGGAAAATAACAAAATTATAAATCTCCATTGGACTCTGGGGCAATGTAATTGCAACACCTCATGTCACATGAGATACATATTTAAAACAAGGTCATCATGTTAGTAAATTACCCTTAGATTCCGATTTCACTGAAAACTAACAATGAACACAAGCATACAACAGTGTCCTAAATTCATGGAGAAGGGAAGAGAGAAAAAAAGACAATGCAATTTTTCAGACAAAAGGCACATGTACACAGATAGCAATAATAAGTAATAAATACATTTATTGATTCATCAATTAATATTCAGTGACAAGAACTCAGGATAAAAGGATAAATTAGATGTAGTCTATACTTTCAAGAATTTAGTTCTTTGGTAGAAAAAATGAGAGATCTTTCCATGTATAATAATACCTTGCTAATATAGACTAGGGACTAAAGGATTAGGAAAGACTTCTCAGAAGAGGGGGCACTAGCCTAGAATTCAGACCATATAGAAGAATGGGTAGGATGCCATGGGTAAATATAAGGCACAAGACATTCCAGATCCTGTGCTAACAGAGAGAGAGAGAGAGGAGAGAGAGAGAGAGAGAACCTAAGATTAGTTGAAGTGAAGCACACACATTAAGTTTAGCCAAATACCTCAGGCAGACAAGAAAATGCCAGAGCATGATGTTTAAATAGACAATGAAAAGGATAAACATGTGTTTTTGTCCACTGAAAAGAATGTCTATTTGAAAATGGAGTGTATTCTTCTCAGAGGGTCAAAATAATCGTTAAGGACTTCTCTGGCCAGAATGGGTGTTTCACATTGATTATGTAGCATATGGAGTATAGCATAAATCACAAATACCATGTAATAATGAGTTCTATAATGAGTCCTCAACAGTGGTATATCAAAACACATTGGAGCTTGGGTCCAATGGAAAAAATGTACATTCCATACATACAAAATAGCTCCATGTTTTAAATCAAACAGAAAAATGTTACTGAAAACTCCACAATAAAAAATGCAATGATACACACACACATACATATAGATATATAATGAATACATAAAGATCTGAATTGCCCACTCTTGCCATATTCCATTGCCAGTCCTTGTAAATCTTCTCAGTTGGACTGCAGGCTGGGGAATTCAGTTTATAAATAGATTATTCCTACCTAGTGGATATTGAATTGTCATGTGGAAAACTGGGAAATGTTAAGCATGTACAAGCTATTGTATTTTACCATCAAGTATAAACCATTAATCCCCCCAATAAAGAAATTAAAAAAAAGATTTAGATTGTTCCTGTTACTTAACAGCACATGATGATTTTTATTTTTTTCCAGATAGAGCATGACAGAGACAGAAGAGAATATTGGATCCACTTATATTCGTTGAGTTTCAGGTTGTCTGGAAAAGATCTAAGATGTCTTGCTACTGGTTTCAATATATAAATTGAACATAGGGATTGAAAATACAGATTTTTGTAGCAAGGCAGAACCATAATTAGTAAGTGGTATCTCTAAACATATGAATACAGAGCAAGAGTCTGAGGCCTCAGAAGAGCTTTGAACACCTTGAAAAGAAATGTAAATGTGTGTGCTTCAGTAAAATAAATGCAAATCAAACTTCAAACTGGTTGAACAGAAAAAAAAAACTAATAAATTAATTTAGTCTGTTACTAATTGTTTTTCTCACCTGAATACTCATATATTAGTATGTGGGAACATAAACTAATTAAATGCCTAATCTGCTTTAAATTTAGCACAACTTGGTAAGGTAAAGAGTTCCCTTCATAAATTTCATGGATTCTCCAGATGATTAAATTTCAGTCTCTCAGAGGGAAAGAAAATGTATCTAGGCTTCAAATGGGTCCATGGATTATGGTGACAGGTATCTATTGTTATCCAGGGTGACAATGGCCTATTTGTATGACAGTCCCTCAGTCTTGCATGCTAAACTCTTGAAGCAGGTGAACTCATGATTGTGTCTTTTGGTCCAAGCATGACTCCAGGGAATAGCTCTCCTCCCCACGAACCTGACTTGGTTTCTCTTATTAAGTCATTGGTTTCCATCCCCTCCTGCTCCTTTTGGCCCCTGACCCAGGGGCCTGCCACAGCCTCCACAGTGTACTCTTACCTTGGTATCGAAGCCCACAGAATGAGTGTTTATCTATCAACTCTGCATCCAGAACCATATAGAAACCTAAGCACTTACCTTACCATACTCTTCAGGAGTACTTAAAAGAAAAACAAGATCTAGGAGAAAGAAGAAAGAAAGAAAGAAAGAAAGAAAGAAAGAAAGAAAGAAAGAAAGAAAGGAAGAAAGAGATTCAATATTTGAGGAGCCAAGTTTGTTGGTTGCCAGTAGCCGACTATTGTGGCCAGAGAAAATGAAGGCAGGGTTCTATACTCAGTAAGGCAAAAGTAGAAAATGAAAATATTTAAAGTAACACTTCCCTAATACATATTAGTGTACATGTCCTTGGGTTGAGACTTTATAGATTCATCAGAAGTTCAAAGTGATCTGTCTTGTCTTCAGCTAATGTAGAAAATTTGGGCAAAACCTTGAAAAGAACATCCAAGTGATATGTGAGAAAATCAGACATGGAACAGAAAGGACAGAGAAGGAAAGAAAAGAAAATGCAACACAGGGAAATGGGGAAATGGTGGCAGGGGATGGAGAAGGCAGGAGAGGGTGACCTGCAAAGGTACATGCCACAAAGATGAGAGTAAGACAAAGTCTCAGGTTCCACTGAATCAGAATTGAGAGTCAATCATTTATAGATGACAAAGTATATTTACAAGTATATACTTATGATATTCAAAGATCCTGGGAGGAGGTACAAGATTCAGGCAGGAGTGATGATGGTCATAGAGAGACAGGTAGTGGAAATGATTTAAGATCTGGACACACTAAGATGGTTCATAGTGGTCTGGGAGGTGAGTAACATGTTGGACTGTCAAGTATGAAGCCACCAGTTCAACCGCTGACAGTGCATGTACTGGATGAAACTCTGGTTCTCTCCCTCTCTCTCCTTCTATTGATATCTCTCTTATTAATAAATAAGTGGAATCTTTAAAAAAAAAAAAAAGGATGGTTCATACATATTTGGCTGAGAAACCCAGGTAGGAACATCTGACTAGACAATCTGTAGGACAAGTTTATTTTAATTAATTAATTAATTTATTTATTTATTTATTTTTGCCTCCAGGGTTATTGCTGGGGCTCGGTGTTTGCACTACAAATCTACTGCTCTCGGAGGCCATTTTTCCCATTTTGTTGCCCTTGTTGTTACCCTGGTTGTTACCCTGGTTGTTGTTATTACTGTTGTTATTGTTGTTGTCATTGCTGTTGTTAGATAGGACAGAGAGAAATCGAGAGAGGAGGGGAGAGAGAGAGAGGAAGAGAAAGATAGACACCTGAAGACCTGCTTCACTGCTTGTGAATCGAACCCCCTGCAGGTGGGGAGCTGGGGGCTCGGATCCTTATGCCGACCCTTGTGGTTAACATTTGTGCTTAACCCACTGTGCTACCGCCCAACCCCAGGACAAGTTTATTATAGAAGTCCAATTGTGCTGATTAAAGCAAAGCACCCCTGCATAATTATAATACATTGAATAACATGTCATGTGGTGACCCTCATGTAATGTAGGCAAGAAGAAATTGGGTGGTATTTGTGTTTACCAAGCTCTGCCTGAGGTCAGGTTGTAGCTGCCCCTGAGACATTCTACGTGATGCTGCTAAAATCTCTGCTAGACCCTTAGCAGTATTACAAAACCCATTTTCCAGAATTCTTTTTTTTCTTACAGCTGTAAGTGAGAGTTATATGGTAGGTTGAAAATGTGGTGTATAGGAGCAAAGAACAGCTGTTTTTTTCCATTGGCAGGTGTGAGCTGATAACTATCTGGACCAACATAAGGTTTTTAGTGTTTTCCAGGAGCATTCCAGAGACTCACATGCTTCTGGCTGTAACTTTCCTGACCTTTGATTTCTTAGATTTTGTATGGGTTGTGTTGACCTCTATCTCCAGTGAGTTAAGTCCTTCCATCTGGAAACCCAAGGCAGTTCTGTTTTCCTAATAAAAGCCAGAATTAAGCACTGGGGGCAGCAGCCACTCTCAATGCTATCAACCTCATTTTAACTTTATTTATTATCATTAATTTATTTGATTAATTAATACTATTTTTCAAATGTTGACACTAAGAAGAGGACACCCTAGTGTTTTAGTTTCCATTCACCTAAAAATTAGCAGACTTGGAGATTAGTTCATGCAGCAAGTGTTTATGTGGAACTAACTCCAGGATACATGAATAAAAAAATTGGAAAAATGATGCAGAGAAGAAAGAGAGAGACTGAAGAGAGTGTGTAACTGAGAAAAATCTCTCTTGTGTACCACTGAGCTCAATTTCAATTGGGTCCACTTGAGAAATCATACAGTGCCCCTCAGAAGCATTCCCCCAAAGCTTGTGTGAAAATGGAATATTTAGCCAGAGGGTTGTCAACACACATACACAAACACACACACACACACACACACACACACACACACACTTCTCAGGGCATAGTTAAATAGGGTTATCTTCTAACAGGTAAGAAAAGTAGAGTTTCTAGGTCTATGGCAGCAGCATTGCTGTTTAGCTTCTCTCCAGGTCTGCCAGTCTCTCTCTTGTGCTTTGCTGCAGTGACAGAAATCAGAGTCAGGATGAGAGAAGTGGAGAGAAGACTTGATGGATGAAAACAAAATGTCCTAGGAGTATGAAGGTAAGCAGTGAAAATAGCTAAAATTTACTGAGTGTGGTCAAAGAAAGTCCACACAGCACAACTGTGCTCATCAGTTTCTTTCTTCCCACTCCCTCACATTCTTTCTTCCCACTCCCTCCTATTTGCCCTTCTACTTTTACTCATTGATTTCAATTTATTTCATTTTTCTGATAATACCTACCAGAAAATTTAAGAAATCAGTTCTTTATGAAGACTTTAGCCTGAGAGATCTCACAAAATAAG
Organism: Erinaceus europaeus; assembly: GCF_950295315.1. Taxonomy (NCBI): domain Eukaryota; kingdom Metazoa; phylum Chordata; class Mammalia; order Eulipotyphla; family Erinaceidae; genus Erinaceus; species Erinaceus europaeus. The sequence goes on along the minus strand of NC_080164.1, from coordinate 124,465,477 downwards.
ATTTCTTCTACTAAAAGACCTCTCTCCAGACCGCTTCCTCCCTGCCCCCGCCCAAGCTGAGCAAAAGCAATCACCTGCCTTCGGCAAATACACTCAGAATTGCCTGGTAGTATCAGTTGCTATGGAAACAAAACCAAAAGAGAATAGGAAGATAAGGCCGAATATTAAGTATTTGTTTGGCCTTGACGACATTTTTTTTCCAGCTCCAAGATTCTTCAGTCTAAGAAAATGTAGACTGCTGTTTGTTTTCTGAACTATGCTAGATAAATCCTAAAGGCATTAAAAAAAACCTTAAGTTTCTGTGCATTTTAGTGCTTTTTTCCCTCCAGACTCGACTTCTTTTTTCCTTTTCCTAGAGCTTATGAAAGAGCAATTGCAAATGCCCTCTGGTGGCAGCAAGTCTTGGTGAGAGTACTTGTCAGACAGACCTGGGCTGCAGCTCAGCTCTGCAATGATATTTTCTCATCAGCATTTTAATGCAACAGACTCTTACTACACAAGGGTGTTTTGGTCATTTATTTTGTAACTTGAAAAGCTCTCATTTTGTCTGTCAAAGATGAAAAGTACTTGCCAGGGGCCAGTGCGTTTTTCTCAGCACATCTTGTTACTCATCTTTAAATCTGAAATGTATTTCCTGTTAGTATGATTGCATACTTGGTGTCAAGAGTTAAAATATTCTGACACAAGTAGGTGAGAGTGACAAGAATGTCTATCTATTTCTCCACTGCTCAAAAACATCCCAGAATATTCATCTGCACTGATTCAAAGGACATTATTACCAATTGTACCATTATATTTACTAGTCAATTCCTTGAAATTAAAAAAAAAAAAGAAATTTTTTTGTAGTGCTGAAGAAGAACTATGGAGTAATTTTGGAATCTAAAAGTGTATATTTGCATTTCAGATCATGAAATTTGTTAGCTTGAGCAGGCATTGAACTTTTCTTTTCTTTTTTTTTTTTTTTTTAGCATTTTCTTAAAAGCCATAGTATGATTTCTAAATACCCAACTGGACTGTTGTTAGGGTTTTTTTAATGCCTAACATAGCTAATTCTCATATAGCCCATATTATGTCTTAAGAATTATTCTATAGGCTTACTAGCTATCTTCAAAAAGGAGACCCCAAATCTTTATCTGCAATATTCCAGCCCTTAGGTTCATGATTAGTCAATAATTTGTTTGACTTTATATGTTAACTCTTCTTTCAGCCACCAGGTTCCAGATGCTAGCATGATGCCAACCGGACTTCCCTGGGCAGACGACCCTACCAATATGTCCTGGAGTCCTGTTTCCCCAGAGCCCTGCCCCACTAGGGAAAGAGACAGGCTAGGAGTATGGATTGACCTGCCAATGCCCATGTTCAGTGGAGAAGCAATTTACAGCAGCCAGACCTTCCACCTTCTACACCCCATAATGACCTTGGGTTCATACTCTCAGAGGAATAAAGAATAGGAAAGTTATCAGGGGAGGGGATGAGATACAGAGTTCTGGTGGTGAGAATTGTGTAGAGTTGTACCCCTCTTATCCTATGGTTTTGGCAGTGTTTCCTTTTTATAAATAAAAATTTTTTTAAAAAAGAATTACTCTGGGGACCTGGTGGTGGTTCTCACAGTAGAGTGCTCATGTTACCCTGTGCAAGGACCAAGATTAAAGGCCCCAGTTCCCACATGGTGAGGAGGCAGTGTCTTAAGCAGTGGAGCAGTGCCACAGGTGCTCTGCTCTGCTCTGCTCTCTCTCCCCTCCCCCACCCCCCGTCTCTTACTCTTTATCAAATACAGTTACCACCAGGAATAGTGCAGCTATGCAGGCATAGAGCCCCAACAATAACTCAGTGAGGGGAAAAAAAGTATTATTCTAATGCTTCTTAGGGGAGCTAATGCAATCCTCTCAACAACCCAAGGGGACAGATATTTAATGCTAACCTGAAGTACATATGAAGAATTTTTTATACAAGATCATAAAGCTACATAAGTAGCAAATCCAAGATCCCAAGTCATAAAGTCCAGTTGTAAAATGCTTTCATCACAAGAAAATATCTGTTAAGTACAATGATCTTAATTTGTTAATACATTTCTAATAATGATTTTTTTCTTTGAAATATTAAATCACCTATTACCTTCGATGAGGGAGACCAGAAGCAGCTGGTCTAGTCAGTATGTAAGATATAATTATTTGTAAATAGCATTAAATGGCATAAATCATGGTAAGGTCTTATATGGTACAGTAAATCCTAACCATGGGGGGTTTCAAAGTAAACCAAATTTCCAAAAAACTTGGCTATAACAATAAATATCTATTGCCTTCTTAAACTAAGCAGGAACCTTCCCCATTCTCTATAAACCCATATTTCTCCCTGTCCTGGAACCTCTGGGTGTTGGCTCATTTTCCTTCATGTTTCTCTCAATCCATACCATTTGATACTACATCTTACTGATCTCAGCCAAATCTATGCAGCCAGTACTACTTTGACATGTTTCACTTCGGACAGCATCCAGAGACACCAGACCTGGAACGCCAACTCTTCAGCTCCATTACTCTGGTGAGAACTTTCCAAGCTCATAGGACTCCTTAATTCTACTTCAGGTGGTGCATTTCCTAGCAAAGCTACAGAACCTAGATATAGACCAGGGCCCATGAGATAGGGCACATGTGCACATGTAGCCATAAGTTATGGGAAATCATACACCACAAAGTAAAAGTGCATAGTAGTTTACAGTGACTCAATAAGTGCAGCAAGCAAGTAGAAAGACCTAAAAAAGATATCATAAAGTACTTAATCAAATGGTTCCTACTTAGGCCTAGATGCCGTCCTCACCTACTTCCTATTTCACTTCCCTCAATCATTCTAAGGCTAACTTTGTCAGGTAAACTAAGGACTACAAAAGCTGGATAAGGGAAAGAGGCTGGCAGGCTTTAATGATGGCTCTCTGGTCATTACCTGGCCACCCCATCCTCTGGGGCCCTAGTCAGGAAATCCTGGAATTCTCACATAGATATGATGGGCCTAGACCTCTAACAGATGCCTCTCTCCACCATCACTGGTCACTTCCATCAGGAACAGCATTGTCGGACCCCCTTGCGGGCCCCTACAGGACCTCGCCCTCAATGTAGAATAACAATGGTAGGGACTGCCACACTCTCTGAAGGGAGACTGTGTCAATATACTCTGCCACTTGAGGAAGACTGGTCCTGAAATGAGTGCAGCCTAGAATGTTCCTAGCTATGATCACAGAATGCAAGTTAAGACCTATAGGAATGCAGAGTTTACACAGGCTCCTGTGCTGAATACAGACGCCAGATCAGATTGATGGGGTTTACAGTTAACAATGTTTATATACTTTTCCCATGTTTGGAAGCTACTCTCTTCCCTAATCCAGCTTTCTAGTCTTATTTCCAACTCTGACACTATCTCCCCAGCCAACCTATAGCCCCACCTGCACGTTAGCAGTCAGGTCCAAGTAAGAATCAGTAAAGTCATGGGCCCCTTGGAATATACTTAATACAGACTTCTTAACTTTTCCCAAAATGGAGATCCCAAATCTCATCTTCTATATTCCTATCTTTAGGTTCCTGATAATTAAACAATTTGTTTTGCTTTATATCTTAATGCTTTTCAGCCACCAAATTGCAGATGCTGTCATATAGCCAGTGTGACTTCCCTGGGCAGATGTCACCAGTGTGTCCTGGAATCCCACCTCTACAGAGCCCTGCCCGACTAGGGAAAGACAGAAATAGGCTGGGGGTACAGATCGACCTGTCAACACCCATGTCCAATGGAAAAACAATTACAGAAGCCAGACTTTCTGCCTTCTGCACCCCATAATGATCCTGGGTCCATAGTCCCAGAGGGATAAAGAATAGGAATGTTTCCAATGGAGGGGATGGGATATGGAACTCTATTGGTGGGATTATATGGAATATCCTATGGTTTTGTCGATCATAATTAAATCAATTAAAAAAAGAAAAAAAAGATCTCTATGGTATATATGTACCCATCAGGGTCCTTGTACAGAGCAGAAAGTAGCTCAGAATCTGAACCTGAGTAACTTCTTGAAAGTCTAAAACTTATAAATAACAAAACATGCTGATTTTGGTTGAGCTTGCAAAGATATACCTATCAGTAGAGAGAAAGGAGTTTTATTTCTGTCCAGTAAAACAGTGTGATGTGAGCAGCATTTGTTGAGTTAATATGAGGAAATCTGTGTGCTATAGCAATTTTTTTCCTCCTTTACTAGACTTAAGTGATTATTTATATATATATATATATATATATATGTCACAAAAGTTCAGAAGGTAAAGAGATCTGTCTGTCTACAATAATTAAGCCTTCGAGTGAGGATTGTACTGGAAGGCAATATTTAGAAGAAAACTAGGATTCAAAACCAACTGATAATTACACCCATGAAACTATCAAGAGACAAACTGAAGGGAGAATTAAAGAGAGTTTTCATTATTTGACCAGGTACCTACTGTGTGCTACATCTAGGTCAAGGAAATCCATATTCGGTTCCACTAGGGTGCTGTAATTGCAGTGGAAAAATTTTCTTCTAAGACATTTTCTGTGCTTGAATATCCTAACTAAAAGATTGAAGCATTAGGAAAGAACTAGAAATCAAAGTAGAGTATTATCTGGACAGTAATTTCACAGTAAATTTGATTTAATAAAAGTTTCACATGAATCATTATTTAATTGACACTCAAATATTATGAGCTCTTTGAGAGAGAGAAATCAAGGAACAAAATGTTATGCCTTCTAATTTTAAATGCATACACAATATGCTGTCTAATATGAAAGAAACTCTTTAATCTGGGCTTTGGACTTTATTATCTTTTATTTCAGGCTGAAGAAATTTTGCAGTGGTTCATAAACTTTCCCCCCTTCTGATAAAGGGGGGAAAGTTATCCTAGTTGTAAGAGATCTTTAAAGAATTAGGTAAAATTAATTAATTCCTCATAAAAATCTATTTACACTTAGTCATTAATTTAAGCCACTTTTTGTTGTTGTTAGGGTGTTACCAAAACTCCAGGCTGACTTTTTTAGATAGAAAGAGGGAAAGACACAAAACACCAGTGCTGTAGAAGTTGGCTAGATACTCAGTCTTGCACATAGCAAAGCATGCACACTATGTAGGTGAATTATTTTGCTGGTTCCATTAAAACAACTTTTATAATAAAATGTACTTTTATAATAGGTTTAGGGGGTCGGAAAGTAGCACAGTGGGTTAAGGGCACATGACACAAAGTGCAAAGACCAGTGTAAGGATCTCGGTTCTGCAGGGGAGTCTCTTCACAAGTGGTGAAGCAGGTCTGCAGGTGTCTATCTTTCTCAAGTTCTCTCTGTCCTATCCAACAACAAAGACATCAATCACAACAGTAACAATAATAACAACAATGATGGGCAACAAAAGGGGAAAAAATAGCCTCCAGGAGCAGTGGATGCAGGTACCAAGCCCAAGCAATAACCCTGGAGGCAAAAAAAAAGGTTTAGCCTTAGAGAAGAATTTTAACATTAGTAAAGAATTGTCATATGTTCTACTATTGTTATCTCATATTGATAAGGTACAACTCTTATAACTGTAGCCAACATTAATATATTATTATTAAATAAAGTTCACCCAAAACTATCTAGAGGAAAAGAAACAGAAAATGGAGGCATCACCCTCCCAGGTCTATATTATAAGGCCATCATCATCAAAACAGCCTGGTAATGGAACAAAAATAGACACACAGACCAGTGAAATAGAATTGAAAGCCCAGAACTAAACCCCCACACCTATGGACATCTAATCTTTGATAAGGGGGCCCAAAGTATTAAATGGAGGAAGGAGGCTCTCTTCAGTAAATGGTGCTGGAAAAACTGGGTTGAAACATGCAAAAGGATGAAACTGAACCACCTTATCTCACTGGAAACAAAAATCAACTCCAGATGGATCAAGGACCTGGATACTAGACCAGAAACTATCAAATACTTAGAGGCAAATATTGGTGGAACACTTTCCCACCTAAACCTCAAGGACATCTTTGATGAAACCCAATTGCAAGGAAGACTAAAGCAGAAACAAACCAATGGAACTACATCAAATTGAAAAGCTTCTGCACAGCCAAAGAAACTATTAAACAAACCAAGAGACCCCTCACAGAATGGGAGAAGATCTTCACATGCCATATATCAGACAAGAGACTAATCATATACATGATACAAACCAAAATTTACAAAGAGCTCAGCAAACTTAGCACGAAAAAAGCAAATGACCCCATCAAAAAATGGGCAGAGGATATGAACAAGACATTCACTCCAGAGGAGATCCAAAAGGCCAACAAACATATGAAAAATTGCTCCAGGTCACTGATTGTCAGAGAAATGCAAATAAAGACAACATTGAGATACCACCTCACTCGGTGAGAATGGCACACATCAAAAAGGACAGCAGCAACAAATGTTGGAGGCTGTGGGGACAGAGGAACCCTTCTGCACTGCTGGTGGGAATGTAAATTGGTCCAGCTTCTCTGGAGAGCTGTTTGGAGAACTCTCAGAAGGCTGGACATGGACCTTCCATATGACCCAGCAATTCCTCTCCTGGGGGTATATTCCAAGGATTCCATAATGCCCAACCAAAAAGATATGTGTACACCTATGTTCATAGCAGCACAATTCATAATAGCTAAAACCTGGAAGGAACCCAGGTGCCCAACAATAGATGAGTGGCTGAGAAAGCTGTGGCAGATATACACAATGGACAACTATGCAGCTATTAAAAACCATGAACCCACCTTCTCTGACCCATATTGGATGGAGCTAGAAGGAATGTTATGTTAAGTGAGCTAAGTGAGAAAGATAAAGATGAGTATGGGATAATCCCACTCATCAACAGAAGTTGAGAAAGAAGAACAGAAAGGGAAACTAATAGCAGGATTTGACTAAATCTGGAGTAGGGCACCAAAGTAAAAACCCTGGGGTGAGGGTCAGGGTGGGCATTCAGCTTCCCAGGGCAGTGGCGCGGGGGTGGTGAGGGTGAGATAGGACACAGTATTTTGGTGGTGGGATGGTATTTATGTACACTCCTATTAATTTGTAGTCATGTAAATCAACATTTGATTAATATGACAGGGGAAAAATTGATTGTATGTCTCAAACTTTTTAAAACACAGACTGAATCTTTTTAATACATAGGCTGAGTCTTTGATATGTTGATTCTCTCAAAAGCCTAGACCAGGGAGAACAGAAGCAACCTGTAGCACAGCTATATACAAGATGTTGGGTATTATACAGCAAATCCTAACAAAGGGACTTTTCTCTCTTTTTTTTAAATTTAATTTATTTATCTTCCCTTTTGTTGCCCTTGTTTTTGTTGTTATTGTAGTTATGATTGTTGTTGTTATTGATGTCCTTTTTGTTAGATAGGACAGAAAGAAATCGAGAGAGGAGGGGAACTCAGGGAGGAGGAGAGAAAGATAGATACCTGCAGACCTGCTTCACCACCTGTGAAGTGACTCCCCTGCAGGTGGGGAGCTCGGGCCTCGAACCAGGATCCTTATGCTGGTTCCTGCGCTTCACACCATGTGCGCTTAACCCGCTGCACTACTGCTGGACTCCCAAAAAGGGACTTTACAAAGTTAACCCAATTACCAAATAATGTGATGATAACAATAACCATCCATTGTCTTCTTGAACCCTAAGACAGCAGGAAACTCACATTTACACGATAGAGTCTATATTTCCCCCAGTCCTGGAACCTTAGGGTGGGGCCCACTTTCCTGCATGCTTCTCTCAATTCATATCAAATAATATTGCATCCGCCAATCACAACCTAATCAATGCAGTGAGTGCCACCTCAACATGTTTCACCTCAGACTGTGTCCAGAGACTTCAGGTGTGGAATGACAACCCTTCAGCTTCATTACTCGGGTGAGACCTTTCCTTTCATAGTATTCTCTAATTCCATTCCATTTGGTTCACTTCCTAACAAAGTCCCAAAACCTAGATATAGACCAGGTCCCCTGAGATACAGCATATGTTCACACGTATCCAAAAACTAGGACAAAATATATGCCTGAAAGCTCAAGTACATGAGAATCTGCAGTGAGTATCCCCAACACTTCATCTGCACTATTTCAGCCTTTAGGTCCATCATTGTTCAACAGTTTGTTTGGCTTTGTATGTTAACTCTCTTTTCAGCCACCAGATGCCCTCATGATGCTGACCAGGCTTCCTTGGACAGAGAACCCCACCAATGTGTCCTGAAACTCTGCTTCCCCAGAGACCCACCCTACTAGGGATAGAGAGAGGCAGACTGGGAGTATGGACTGACCATTCAATGCACATGTTCAGAGGTGAAGCAATTACAGAAGCCAGACCTTCCACCTTCTGCAACCCACAATGACCTTGGGTCCATACACCCAGAGGGATAAAGAATGGGAAAGCTATCAGGGAGGGGATGGTATGGAGATCTGGTGGTGGGTATTGTGTGGAGTTGTACCCCTCCCAACTTTCAGTTTTGTTAATGTCTCCCTCTTAAATAAAGAAAGAAAGAAAAGACAAAAATAAAGTTCCCAATGCATTCAAAATTTCTTAGTTCTGCTTCATGTTCCTTTTATAGCTAGAGTAGCACATTACATTTTGTTATGTCTTCTTAGCCTCCTCTTGGTTGAAACAATTTCTTAGATTTTCCTTATGTTATTTGGGGGAATTTTGAGAAGTAAGGTATTTTTAAAGTGTCTTTTCACTGGAGTGTATGTGATGCTTGTCTCGTGATTAGCCTGGGACCAAGAATGATTGGAAGAAATACACCAGAGATAGTCGACAATATTTATACACCTTTCCTATATTTGGGAGCTACTCTCTTCGCTGATCCAGCTTTCTGGTCCTTTTTCCAGCCATGACATCATCTCCCCAGACAATAATTAGGATCCATCTGCATATCATATTTCAGGCTCAGGGAACAAAAAACCTAGTATAGCCACAATCCCTTTGAAATATAACCAAAATATGCCTACTTGCTATCTACAGAACAGAGACCAGCCCTAACTCTTCATCTGCACTACTCCAGCCTTTAAGTTCATGATTAGTCAACATCTTGTTTGGCTTTATATGTTAACTCTCTTTTCAGCCACCAGGTTCCAGATGCTACCATGATGCCAATGAGGCTTCCCTGGACAGACAACCCCACCAATGTGTCCTGGAGCTCTGATTCCTCAGAACCCCGCCACACCAGGGAAAGAAAGAGGCAGGCTGGTAGTATGGATCCACCTGCCAAAGCCCATGTTCAGCTGGGGGGGGGCGGGGGTTTGCTATTACATAGGGGAGGGGAGGGGTAGGGAGGGGAGGGGAAGGGAGGAGAGGAGAGGAAAGGAGAGGAGAGGAGAGGAGAGGAGAGGAGAGGAGAGGAGAGGAGAGGAGAGGAGAGGAGAGGAGAGGACCACTCTGAATAGGTATGAGCTAGAGCTCATACCTAGGGCCCTGATCTGCAAAGTATGTCTTCTGCATGCTGACACTGTCCAAAAATAAGTAAAGAGATGAAAGGCAACTATATGGTTTTACTCATATGTGGAATCTAGAAAACTGATTTACATGAACTTGTAAAAAAAAAAAAAGAAAAAAAAGAAAATCTAAACAAAACAGAAGCAAGGAAACTAAGACTGGTGAGAACTATGACAGTTATCTTTGGGAAGTTAGAGGGTGGGGATACGAACTTTGGTGGCAGGTATGGTGTGGAACTATACATTGTAATCTTCTAATCTTGTAACAATCTATTAATAACAAATAAAAATTAAAAAGACACCTTCCCAACCAGTTCTATTTCCTTTATTCATTATAAGTTGACAACAGAAAAGCCTATGTGATCTCAAATTTTGCCTTTTACAAGTAAATTCCCTATGCAGTTTAGCCAGTGTTTTCTTTTAATTAACTTTATTTATTTTGATAGAGACAGCTAGAAATCAAGAGGAAGGAGGCTATAGAGAAGGAGAGAAACACAGAGAGAGATACCTGCAGTACTCCTTTACCACTTGTGAAGCTTTCCCCCTGCAGGTGGGGACTAGGTGCTTGAACCTGGATCCTTGCACATTATAACATGTGCACTCAACTGGGTACCACCACCTAGTAGATAGGATAATGGTTATGAAAACAGACTCTCAAGCCTGAGGTTCTAATGTCCTGGGTTCAATCCCCTGCACCACCATAAGCCAGAGCTGAACAGTGCTCTGGTAAAAAGGAGGGAAAAAAAAAAAAAAAAAAGAATTGCAGCACATTTGCCAGTGCTTCTTATATGACAGTGTGAAGTAAAATTACCTGGAGAATTAACTAGATTTTCAGATTCTCCTTTTGCCACAGGCTGAGTTGTATGACCTCCTTCCAATTTATGTGTTAAAATGTTAATCCCTGATGCATCTGAATTTAGATTTTTTTTTAATGTTATGACAATTAAATGAAGCCATGAGTGTCATCCTGGTCTAATAGAATTTGTGATATTATAAGAAAAGGAGTTTTTCACTCTTTCTTCTACTCACTCCTCTCTTTAGCTTATCTTTCTCCTCTTTTTCTCTCCAGAAAAGCAAGGAAGAAGCCAAGTGGAGACACAGAGCTACAGGTTCTGAAGTTACAGGTCAGGATCTGAGCTTTCAACTGACATTGAATTAACAGGCACTTTGCTCTTGGACTCCTCCAGGGCTAGACCTGTGAGGAAACTAAGTTTCTGTTTTTAAACCAAGTCTATGGTATTTTGTTATGGTAGCTGAGCTAAAACACTCACATTTCCCCCTGCTGCCCCAGCCAACATTTTGATTTATTAAGTAAAAAATAAGGATATAGGATTCTGCATATTTACAATCACCTTAGGTGATACTAATGGAGTTCTTTGAGGGCTCTGCTTTAAAAAACATTGAGCCTGACAGTGAAGGAAGAACATTTATCATACACTTTCCCGAGGGCTGCTAGCTACTCGGATACAAATGTTTTTAGTGACTTGAACTTAACTATTTGTGATCAAGGGTATGGATTTCAGGATTTTCCAACACAGGAGTTACTTTATAGTATGAAAAAAAAATTCTCATCTATTCAAGATTTAGGCTCAGGTGTGGTAGTACATTTTAACCATTGAGTTCATATAAGATCTCACAGATTTTTTTTTCTTTTCTTTTCTTTTTAACCTGCTTAGTATGGAGTGTTTCTGTCCCCAAGACACAGACCTTTGGGGCTAAAAGGGAACTGAGAAATTATCATGTTTAGTTATTTTTTTCCTTTTAAAATATAAAGAAAAACAGAGAAGCCAAACTTTACACCTTCTGCACTCCATAATGATCCTGGGTCCATCCTCTCAGAGGGATAAGGAATAGGAAAACTGAGGGTCAGGAGGTAACTCAGAGGGCTAAGCACACAAGGTGTGAAGCTCAATGACCGGAGTAAGGATCCTGGCTCCCCTCCTGCATGAGGGTCACTTCATAGGAGGTGAAGTAGGTTTGCAGGTGTCTGTCTTTCTCTCCCTCTTTCTGTCTCCTCTCGTCTCTCGATTTCTCTGTCCTATCCAACAACAAAAGACAGCAATGACAACAACAACAAGGGTAGCAACAAGGGCAACAAAATGAGAAAAATAGCCTCCAGGAGCAGTGGATTCTTAGTGTAGGCACCGGGCCCCAGCAATAACCCTGGAGACAAAAGAAAAAAAGGGGGGGGGGGAGGACTTTCAAGGAAGGGGATGGGATAGGGAACTCTGGTAGTGGGAATTGTGTAGAATTATATCCCTCTTCTTGTCGATATTTTAATTTTATAAATAAATTACAAAAAAAGAAAAATAAAAACAGAGATTCCATAGAATAGATTAGTCTAAATTCATATGCTTACTGGTGGTAAATTATGTCTAAAAACATTGTCCTAGTTGGAAATTGCTCTATCAAGATAGATACAATTATGCACAACTGATTTCGGATTTTATGAAACAGGCAAATTTGGTCATTTTATTTTCATGTTTTTTTACATCAAGATGCGATTTCAGAATTGTGCTTCTATTGGCTATAATAGTAGATATTTTAAAAGAACAATGTGTCTTATTTGAAGGTCTATTTAAGCTGCATTTACACTGACTATCAACAATATTAACGCTAGGGCTAGGTGGTGGTGCACCCAGTAAAGCACATATTACCAAGTAAGTCTGATAACCTAGGTTCAAGTCCCCAATTTCTGCCTGTGCAGGAAAGCTTCACTGGAAGTGGAACACTGCTATAGATCTCTCTCCTTCTGTCTGTTTCTCTGTGTCTGTCTTTCACCTTCTATCAAACAGGAAGAAAAAAAAAAAGGAAAGGAAAAAGATGGTCACCAGGAGTGGTGGAGGCACTGAGCCCCAGCTATAGCACTGGTGGAAAAAAAAAGGGGGGGGACCCAGGCAGTGTCACACCTGGTTAAACACTCACTTTACAATGCACAAGGACCTAGGGTCAAGCTCCTGGTCCCCACCTGCAGGGGAATAGCTTCACAAGGAGTGAAGCAGGGCTGCAGGTGTCTCTCTGTCTCTCTCACTCTCTATCTCCTCCTCCCCTCTCAATTTCTGTCTCTATGTAATAATAAATAAAAAATATTTTTAAAAATTATATTTAACTCTTGGCTTGATCAAGTCTAGATTTAACATATTCAGTGATGCTGACTGCTGCTATAATAGAGGCAACTAGACACAGGAAGATTAAGACTTGGAAAGTGAAGGGAATATGGACAGTCTCATGATAAGGCTAGTCCCAGGGAAACTTGTTTAATTAACCTGATGACATATAATAAGATGATTTACATTCTTGGTAGTATGCTTCACAAACTATAACCAGCTGGCAGAAGAAAGTTTACATCCTTGGCTGAACGTTTCACAGAGCTAAAGATTATAGGAATTCTAGATGAGCCTGGAATTGGGAAGCATTTCTGTTTGTTTATTTTGTGGTTATTTGAAGGCCACTGGACTAGCTTTGACTCTTGGCTTTGTCCCTTACTAGTTGTGTGACCTTTAAGCACAAACCTTAACTTCTCTTGTTCTCTTTTTTAAGGTGAGGAGCCACCTTCTACACCGTTAATGACTCTGCCAGACTTAAAAATGTCCTGATTATGGATCTTTCACTTTTGGACAATTGCTAATTGACACCACAACAAATAGATAAATTTTGTCTTTTGGGGAATTCCTTTCCATTTTGGAATTAAAGCTTGGATTTCAGAAAACTTAGTTATTAGAAACGGGAGAATTTCAGGATGCTGGGAAATTGTGCAGATGTGGTTGAACATTGGCAGGGCCCACAAACCACCATATTTCCGTGCAAGTATTATTATTTACATACCAATATTCTGCTGTCTTAGAAATGACTAAAGGTCTCCCCACCACGTTATCCCCTCAGGGTATTGCTAATTCCTGCCAGTTAAAACCATCGCGATAGTTGCTAAGGACACTTCCACCTTCCCAGCATGCCTTTTGCCTCTCTCCACCCCCTTTCCTAGCCATTTCCCTTTCTGACTTGCCACTTCCGGTTTTATCCCATAAAACCGCCTTCTGTTGCTGGTTTCTCTCTCTTTTTTCTCCTGCATCCTGATCTGGAGAAGGGCAGATATGCAGAGTGGGAGAATGCCATTGAGATCCCTGTGGCTTAATCTGCTGCACTCACACCCAACTTTGGGGCGCTCCCGTGTGAATAAAGAACTGTATTACCACACCGCCACGAGCTCCTGGTCTCTCTCCCGTGACGCTAGCCCAGTATCAGGACACTCACAGTTCTGTTATTTCACAATTTGTGTGAGACTAGTCCATAATGAAGTGCCCAGGATTGCAGTACTGACTGGCACCTTTAAGTGGAAAAGAGATGGCTTCTCAAGAGAAGGTATCTCATGCCATGTCATATACTAAAGCACTGTATGTGTGTTTATCTATTATCTGTCTGTCTGTCTATCTCTCTATCTATCTATCCATCCGTCTGTCTGTCTGTCTATGGAGTGATCTTGGAATAAGGTTTGGAAACACAGTCTTTATAAATTGTATCTATGGACCCATTTGTACTCTTTCTCTATATATCTGCAGCCTTTTAAGCAATATATAGTCATATATAGAGAAATTTATTTTCATATAAATATATATCTATAAGCAGTTGCTATTACTAATAAATTTATTAATGTATTAAGTATAAATATAAACATATTTTTCTTACTTGGGCATATATAAATATGAAAAATACATATATATCTTAACATATATCCATATGCTTACCTATCTATCTACTTAACCTAATACAGGGGTTAGATAGCATGATGGTTATGCAAAGAGATTCTCATGCCTGAAGCTCCAAAGTCCTAGGTTCAGTTCCCTATACCACCATAAGCCAGAACTGATCAGTGCTCTAGAAAAAAAAATCTAACCATATACAAGCAGGAGCAAAGTATAGTCAGGCTGATGGGAGTAAGTCACAGCAAGTAAGTGGGCAGGAATCTTTGATATGGCAACATAACTAACTCATATATGAACTTTCCTTACTCTTCCTCTTGCCAACCTCTCCTGCTCTCTAAGGAAGGCTCCTGCCAGGCTCTGCTGACTGCTTAGGTTTTAGTAATAAAGGATACAAATAACATAGGGTAGGATAACAAGGATCACATAGTCCTGAATTTTCACACATCCTAGGTAACTGAAGCATAGCTGACAGGAAGTAAGGTAAGTGTCTATGAAAAAATGTGACTGAACTATACCATCAGTGGCTCAATAAATGCCAAAATAGTTTCCACTCTGTGAAAGGAGAACCAAAGTGCCTGCTGGGGAAACACTGAGGAAAACTTTGAACTTGGTCATTTTGCTCTTGGAAGTCAACATGAAGGCTCTTAGTAAGATGTTTCAAAGGCTGGGAATAACACTTCAGGACACAGATGGGAAAACCCAGGAGGACAGGTCCTGCCTCTGTTTTGATGGCTGGTGTACAGGAGACTCAGTGGGCAACTTGTGGAATGAGTAGTGTTGAGTAAGTAGGGAGTCTGTATATGCTATGCTAGGTCTGTTAGCTCACTAACTAATATTCAGTGGTGAGAGCTAATCTAGGAAATAGTTTTCTAAACCAGTCCTGGGGCAATGTACCTTGAATTTCTTTAGAGAAAGAAGCATTAAAATATATAAGGAATTTGAATTTGAGATAAATATTGAGATAGCATAAGATTATAGAGGAGTTAGCCATAAATGTAGGTTTTCTTTCTTTCTTTTTTTTTTTTTTTTACTATGAATTCACTTAGTTTGTGATATTCTGATTAAATTTAAGAGAAAGAGTAGGGATTATGTGTAAGTATAAGAGTGGGATATTAATCTCATCTATAAAAAGGATATAGCACTATTTCTCCTGCAGTGCTATTGTGAAAAGAGAAGGACTTGGGTATAAAGAATTGATGGGGCCAGACATTATAAAATGTAAAAACAACACATTTTATTACTATAGCTGCTATTAAGTAGTTTGGCTTTTCAATTATTCTTAAATAACTAATGCTCACCTGGGCTACTTTTCTCTAGCCAAATCCTATGTGAATTAATGAACATAACAGGTAAAGACTGAAGGGCAAGGGGCCAGGAAGTAACTTATCTGGCAGAGCACAAGAAGGACCTACCCACCACATGAAATTGCCTACAAGGAGGAAACTTTATAAGCCGTGAAGCGGTGCTACAGTGTTTCTCCTCTTTCTCCCTCTCTGAAGAGAAAGAAAGGAAGGAAGAAAGAAAGAAAAAAGAGAGAAATAAATAAAGAGAGAGAGAAAGGAAGAGAGAAGAAAGAAAGAAAGAAAAGAAGGAAGAAAGGGAGAGAAAGAAAGAGTCGGGTGGTAGTGCAGTGGGTTAAGTGCAATGGGATCCCAGTTCGAATCCCTGGTTCCCCATCTGTAGGGGGTCGTTTCACAAGCAGAGAAGCAGATCTGCAGGTGTCTATCTTTCTCTCCTCCTCTCTGTCTTCCCCTCCTCTCTCCATTTCTCTCTGTCCTATCCAAGAACAACAACAGCTATGACAACAATAACAATAATAACTACAACAAGCACAACAACAAGGACAACAAAATGGGAAAAATGGCCTCCAGGAGCAGTGGATTCATAGTGCAGGCACCAAGTCCTAGCAATAACCCTGGAGACAAAAAATTAAAAAAAGAAAGAAAGAGCAAGAAAAAGAGAAAGAAAGAAAGAAAGAGAGAGAGAGAGAGAGAGAGAGAGAAAGGAAGAGAGAAAGAAAGAAAGAAAGAAAGAAAGAAAGAAAGAAAGAAAGAAAGAAAGAAAGAAAGAAAACAAAAACACTCCCCTAGGAGCAGTGGAGCTGGGCAGATGTGGAGCCCCAGCAACAAACCTGGTGGTAAAAAACAAAAGATAAAACAAAATAAGACATCAAGAACCCCAGCTTGCCCCTAATGTACATGCTATGAGAAGCACAGGAAATGCTGGGCTAATCCAGGACCTCATTTCCAGCTGTGAAAGCCCATGGCCAGAGGCTCTCCTGACTTTTAATACATTTTTTTGAAGTGACATCACATTATAGCATTATGTGAATTTTTGGGTGTGAACCATTAAACATCACCAGGTGTTGATTTAGTTCATCACCAAAAGTCCAATGCTGCCCTTTTCTATACATTTGACTCCTCATGATTTATTGACTGGAAAACCCAGTTCTCTTATAATGCATCTAAAGCTGGTTCAAAATTGAATTTTTTTTTTCTCAGAGCTGGATAAAAAGCACTTTTATATGATTAGTATCCCAAGAGAAATGCTTACAGCTTTTTCCTTCTCACACTGCTTACCTGTTTTTCCTCTTACCCTGTCCTGCTCCCTTGATTAATTAGCATTGTAAAGAAATAACTCAGTGAAAACTATCTAGAAATTCTTTTAAATTTCTAGTCAACATGGATATGTGTGATTCACAGCTACTTAAAGCCCACAGAAATTTGTCTCCACAAATTAAAAACAACTTTGAAGAAACAGACTTTACTGTCCATTGCTAAAAATAGCCCAGTCTGGTTTTAGTTGAAAAGAAAGATCTGGTAGGAATCTATCCCCATGGTAACAGTATCTGTAGTAGTTTCTGCTATAAACTGATCTGTGACAGTTTATGGAAAAGGGTGAGAACACAACCTCATTAGGTGAGAGGGAGAAAAAAAAAAAAGCTGACTATATGGCTTCAAGTTAGCAACTGGGTTTCTTATTTTCACTACATTCAGGGTGGACCTACTGACGCTTTGTGTTGATGAAACTGAAACTCTTTTCGAAAGCTAAATTATCTTTTTCCATTTGTGAGTTGCCCAAACCTTGTGAGTAGAAGTACATATACAAGGGCTTAGTAAGAGCAATACAGATTTTTATTAATTTTGTATTTATCTTTAGTGAGAATTAAGGTTCTTCAACCCATCCATCTCACAAAGTCAAAGAATAACAATGAACTAAATTAGTCTTAGGAAGATATTGTAGTGTGCATGACATAGAAAGTGTCTCTGGTGCTGTCTTATTCACCATGACAAAGACCTTCACAACTTATATTGTACATGTTTTGCCACCCCGGTGACTCTTGAAAGGCATTTAGCAAAATAAATAGGAGACTCACGTCATCCAGGCTCCTCTCCAGGGAGTCCTGGGGCAAATCTAAAACAGTCACTGAGAAGAAGTGACTTTGCTGGGAAGTAAATACAGAGATACAAAACCTAGACTCCCACTTTAGGATATAAATACAAAAAGAATGCAATTTAAGGCACCTCTTTAGCCCTTGTGTTTTTCAGTTTTGAAGAGGAATATTGCTCATTGTTGAAATTTTCAAGACAGAGAAACAAGTGGAAGACAAGGGTGAATTGTTGATTGTCATTTACTAGAGGTCATGGCAAACTGATTTTAGCATGTTTCTGATACCCTAGAAACAGGTGGGTGATTTTTTTTTCGTTCTTTTCTCTTTTTTTAACTTTCTTTCTTGGAGGAGTAATGGTTTACAGTAAACTGTAAAATACAATAGTTTGTACATTCATAGCATTTCCACACAACAATACAACCCCCACTAGGTCCTCCTCTGCCATCATGTTCCCAGACCTGAACCTCCTCTGTCCCCCAACCCCAGAGTCTTTTACTTTGGTGCAGTACACCAACACCAGTCCAAGTTCTGCTTAGTGTTTTCCCTACTGATCTTGTTTTGCAACTTCTGCCTCTGAGTAAGGTCATCCCATATTCATCCTTTTGTTTCTGACTTACCTCAATTAACATGATGTCTTTGAGCTCCATCCAAGATGGGGTAAAGCAGGTGAATTCACCATGAACCTGGGACTTTGGAGTCTCAGGAATAAGAGTCTCTTTGCATAATCATTATGCTATCTACCCCTGTGTGGGCTGCTTCGGGTCCCCCACCTCCTTGGCCACTGGCAATGGAGGGTGAAGTGGCCCCCTGGGAGATCTAGGGTGGTTCTGCGTGATGAGGGCGTAGTGCACAGAGAGGAAGAAGCTATGCCAGAGTTATCCAGCTCCAGGAGAGCCTCAGAGGGTCATCTCATTTATTGGGGAATTCAAGCAAGCAAATATACCCATAGCCCAGAAAGAAGGTTGAGGTAATCATTAACCCAAACACAATGCAACACAATGGCATAGTTACATCCTGCCCTACAAAGTATTTGATCACAACTGCAAAGTTACCATACAAGGCTTGGTCATGAGATCAACAATGCAATTTTTTCTGGGGGTGAATTACAGGCACTTCAGGGAAAGGGGGACAGGAGCAATTGAGTAAGATCAGACATTTGTGGCAATTTTCAAGTAAGCCATACACAATAAATAGTAATTCATGGCCTTTGTTTTAAAGGGACAGAGTGGCATGTACAGAAAGGTAGCCCCCATCTGGAGAAGCCATCCATCATTAGTCACGAGGTCAGGGGGGCTTTGTCTCTACCCGAAAAGGGGGAGAATCTGGGTCTACCCACTCAGACTTTCATGGAAACAATGGCCTGGACTTCTCAGACAGTGGGCCCATTTCACACACCCCTGTTCACATTTCTCAGTTTTCCACATAACAATTCAATGCCCTTCTAGGTCCTCTTCTGCTATCATGTTCCAGGACCTGACACCCCCCCCCCCTCAACCCCAAAGTCCTTTACTTTGGTGCAATACACAAAACCCAGTCCAAGTTCTGCTTTGTGTTTATTGGTTAACTTTTTTTTTTTTTTTTTTAATAATTGGATTCGTTTCATTGAAGGCACCTTTAAAATTTAGATGGAAAGGAGTTCTGCCAATACTTTCCTCTTAGTATCTGACAGTTTCTGGTCTAACATCCAAGGGGTATTGTATCCCTTTGGATAGTAGGTATCCCCTACTAGTACTGTGTTACTGTGTTGCTGTTAATACATTGCTGTAGTCCTTTCAGTAAATGTTTGATGTATTTAGATGGCCTCTCACTGGGTGCAAATTCAAGTCAGGGCACTTCACAGGAAGCTCCAGTGCTATGATATACCTCCCTCTCTGTCTCTTTAAGAGTGAAAGAGTAGTCTAGGAGCTATAAAATCATGCATGCCTAAGATCTGGCTTGCAAAAGAGAAATATTTAACATTATAACAAGAATAGTGGTGTTATTTTGGCATTTAATTCAGTTCTTATCAACAAGGTCTGATTTGAGAATTTTTTTATTTATTATTTTTATTAATTTAATTTAATTTTTTGCCTCCAGGGTTATTGCTGGGACTCGGTGCCTGCACTACAAATCCACTGCTCCTGAAGGCCATTTTTCCCATTTTGTTTCCCTTGTTGTTGTCGTTATTGTTATTGTTGTCACTGCTGTTGTTGCTGGATAGGACAGAGAGAAATTGAGAAAGAAGGGGAGTAAGAGAGGGGGAGAAAGAGATACCTGCAGACCTGCTTCTCTACTTGTGAAGCGACCCCCTGCAAGTGGGGAGCTGGGGCTCAAACCAGGATCCTTATGCTGGTCCTTGCACTTTGCTCCATGTGCACTTAACCCAAGGCACGATTGCCTGACCCCCTATTTTTATTTTTTAATACTTAAATGTTTTCCCTGATGATTCTTCCAAGATCACTTTAAATACTACAGTCATACCACTCAGTATTCAAAGGTTTTATTTTCCAGAGATGATATATAAAAGTTGTGTAACATGATGGCTAAGAGAGCAGGTATTAAAAGTTCAAGAACCAGATGACCTAGGTTTAGATACTGACCATTTATTTGTTGTGGGAGTTTGGGTAAGCTATTGAACCTCTCAGAGTAATAGTATCTTTATTCATAGTATGATTTATTTATTTTTAATTTATATATATATTTATTTATTTATAATTTCCACCAGGGTTATCAGTGGGGCTCAGTGCCTGCAAGAGAATTCCACCATTCACAGTGGTCATATTTTTCTCTGCCCTCACTTTTTAAAAAAATTATTTATTTATTTATTTATTTTCCCTTTTGTTGCCCTCGCTTTTTGTTGTTGTTGTAGTTATTATTGTTGTTATTAATGTCGTCATTGTTGGATAGGACAGAGAGAAATGGAGAGAGGAGGGGAAGACAGAAAGGGGGAGAGAAAGATAGACACCCGCATACCTGCTTCACCGCCTATTAAGCGATTCCCCTGCGGGTGGGGAGCCGGGGGCTCAACCAGGATCCTTAAGCTGGTCCTTGTGCTTGGTACCAAGTGCTCTTAACCCACTGCGCTACCACCCGACTCCCACTTTTATTTTAATTATTTTTTTGTTTTTGCTTTTTTATTTTAATTTGCTTTCTTCCCCCCCCCCTTTTATTGCCTTTGTTGTTTTTCATTGTTGTTGTAGTTATTGTTGTTGTTTTGATGTTGTTGTTGAATAGGACAGAGAGCAATGGAGAGAGAAGGGAAAGGCAGAGAGGGGGAGAGAAAGACACCTGCAGACTTGCTTTACCACCTGTGAAGCGACTCCCCTGCAGGTGGGGAGTCGGGCTTGAACTGGGATCATTACGCAGGTCCTTGTGCTTTGACCTGCTGTGCTACTGCCAGACCCCCTACCCTCACTTTTATTTGATATGATAGAACAGAGACAAATTGAGAGAGGAGGTAAATGGAGGGGGGGAGAGAAAGAGAAAGAGAGAGAGAGAGAACATACAACTGTAGCACTGTTTCAGTGCTCATGAAACTTCTTCCTGCAGGTGGGGACTAGGAGCTGAAACCAGGGTCCTTGCACATTGTAATATGTGCGTTCTACTAGGTGTACCACTGCCCAATCTCCTCACAGTACCCTACGCCTACACTGAACTTCTCTGTTCCAGACTCTTGGAAACAGAGTTGGCAGTCAGCTGAGGTAAAGAACAAACACCTCATCACAGACCCCTGCAAGCGTCAACCCGGCTTTGACCTAGCACGTTATGATTGGGCCCTCCTCAATCGCTATCGAACAGGCCATGGCCGGTGCGCCGCTATGTTCCATCGCTGGGGAGCCAGAGACAACCCGAACTGCCCCTGCGGCTCCAGACAGACTATGACCCACATAGTCAACGACTGCCACCTCTCCAGTTTCAAAGGAGGTCTCGAAACTTTACATCAGGCTCAACCTGACGCTGTTGACTGGCTACGGAAGAAGGGCAAATGCTAGAAGAAGAACAGTATGACTTATATATAATATATAAATTATATATAAAGAACTTAAAATAGTTCCTGGCACATAGTAGATGTCTACTGTAATTAGGGAAGAAGTAGGCCAGTACACCCTCAATACCCAGAATACATATGTAATATTATATAAATTGTATATGAGATAGATAAATTTCTGAGAAACAAAGGTGCATGGTGAGGGAAGAAAGAAGGTGAAACAAGCAGTGTAAAGAAGAGTGAATAAGCTTCACTTTCTTACATTTGTAGAAGATGGATCATTGTGTTGTCAAGAAAGGCTGTGGCATGCAATTTCAGAGGTTGATAAGACACCTTACTTGCTGCCTTTCTGAAACATTTTTGTGACCTCCCTTGTTTTGTAACTACCTTTGAACCTATCTTTTGCCTCCAGTGTTTAAACTTCTGAAGGGTAAGAACTAGGCCTTATCATTTTTTTTAATTCCCCCACTAAGTGTAGCATAAAGACCACAGATAATCAAATATATATAGAATTAATTACTTTAGATATTAGTAGAAACACAATGTGGACCACTGTCAGTAAAAGAACTCAAAATTCTGTGGCCTTAATAAAAATAACCTGTGAAGGGTTTTCTCTCCTCTACCAGATGCAAGTCAGTAGTTTTGCTCTATGATGCCATTTAAAGAGCCAGGATCCTTTATCTTGTGGTTTTAGCTTTTGACTAAAGAAATTTGTATCTGCATGGTTGAAATTTTCCTCACAAAGAAAGAAAGAAAGAAAGAAAGAGAGAGAGAGAGAGAGAGAAAGAAAGAAAGAAAGAGAAAGAACAGTGGAGAGGAACAGCTTCCTTTGAGGAGTAACTTTGACTTAAACTCCATTTGTCAATACCTGACTACATGATTTCATCTAGAGGGGAGAGAAATATGTGTGTGTGTGTGTGTGTGTGTGTGTGTGTGTGTGTGTGTGTGTGTGTGTATGTAGGTAGACACAGGTCTTTGGCAGACTTTTGGTTTGAGGCCAAATGATCTACTTCAGTTAAAATTTAACTTTTCCCCTGTGAAAGAAAAATGTAAAAGGGACAAGGAGCTAGAACTTTATGTTCTACATTAAATGTACATATTTTGGTTTCTGATGCAGTTCTGCCAAGTATAGTAAGTGTTTCAGAATTCTCTGAATGCAATTCTAGCTTAGAATATAATTGCATAATGAGGAATTCTATTTCAGGGATTTTCCATTTTTGAATCATGAAAACTTGTTAATTAAAGGATTTTGAAGCTTTAATCAAGTGGTAAAGCTTTTCCTGATGTGAATGTTCAAAATGGTAATAAAGCACTTAGAGCTCTTCAGGAATGTCAGGATAGCAGTTGAAGTTTTAAGAACTAGAGCAGCCTGTCCTTTATTTTCCTTCTTGCTTTTTATCTGGGTCATAAAATTCAGTTATCTATATACAATCTCTTATATGTGGTGACAGAGACTAATTTCTCTTTTCAAATTCCATTAATTATACTTGGGAATAATTTCCCTAATACATTCTTTAAATAGGAGTTTATTGCATAATTTAGAAGAACAGGAAAGAACTAATTTGAGAAGTAACACCATAAAAACAGTCAAGTAGTTGCTGGGGAGATAGCATAATGGTTATGCAAATAGCTTTCATACCTAGGCTATAAACTTCCAGATTCAATCCCTATAAACCAGAGCTGAGCAGTGCCCTGGTAAAACAAACAATTGGACTCTAAAGCATGGGATCTTGATTTTGACCCCCCAGTTTGCTTCTCTCTCATTAATTGATAAATAAATCTAAAAAAAAAAAAAGAACAATACCCTACATCTCTATGACATCACTATGTATTTGATTGTCTTCTCTATCTCTGACCCCATTAGGTGTCACCTCTGCAACAGCAGGAACCACAACTGTAGGTGACAGTTCTTCCTATGCTTAAAACAGTGGCTGGTATTTATTTGGTACACTGCCAGCTAAGTAAGTGAATGATCTTTGATTATGATTTATACCTCGATTTGGTGATTTACACCTCACTAAGCCTTCAAAACAGTGCATTCCAAAAAACTAGCACATTGAGCTGGTCAGTAAAATAAGAGTCCTGTTTGGCAAATAAAATATGCTATACCTTCTTAAATAAAATACACTGTTTAATCTGATTTAATAGGCATTTTCCAAACTATTTAATAGTTCTTTAAAAAAACTTTAATATACTTTGACAAATATACTTTTTTCAGCAATATGTGTTTTTATGGCTTAGAGCATTTCATCCTGTTATATCAGTTAAGATTTAACTTAGATCAAAATAGTAGAAAATTCAATCACAGTAAATTTACCAGACAGGAACTTATTTTTTTCATGTAATAAGAAGTGTAAATTTGGAGCACAGATGCAAGATCAGTCAAGATAATTTTGAAAATAATATGAAGAAAAACATATACCATTAAATATACTTACACGAACACAAATTTCTTTTTAACAGGTCAAAGGAGAAAAATCATTTCATAGATACTGAGGTGTGATTAATAAGATTTTGTTTTCATTTCTACTGCTGAAAAATCTATTAGAATGTAAAACTGGGTGAATTTTTTGTTATTCTAGATATTTCAGTCAAAATGTTAGCTAATGATGAAATATAGAAACAGTTTTCATAAAGTCAGGATTATATAAAGATGCCCATGGTTTACATTATTTGGCATTGTTCTGAATGTGTTAGCTAATGTAATAAAAATGAGGGGAAAATGTGTATAAAAAAGAAGGCAGAACTTGCACATGATGTGCTTATATATTGGGAAAATGCAAAACAAACTGAAAAACTACAGACAAACTAAATTAGCTTATAAAATTTAGTAATAGTTACTAGCTATTAACACAAGTAGGGGGGCATGAATGAAAGAGGGAGGCTATGGATAGAATGATTAACAGAAATTCCTAATTTTCAAGATCTAAAAAGACTCAATAGCGATTATGTAAAGCTTATGGAATTAAGACCAGACTGCTTCCCCAGAGACACACCTTACTAGGGAAAGAGAGAGGCAGACTGGGAGTATGGACCGACCAGTCAACGCCCATGTTCAGCGGGGAAGCAATTACAGAAGCCAGACCTTCTACCTTCTGCAACCCTCAATGACCCTGGGTCCATGCTCCCAGAGGGATAGAGAATGGGAAAGCTATCATGGGAGGGGGTGGGTTATGGGGATTGGGTGGTGGGAATTGTGTGGAGTTGTACCCCTCCTACCTTATGTTTTTGTTCATTAATCCTTTCTTAAATAAAAAATTAAAAAAAAAAGAATTAAGACTAGAAAACTCTAAGGAAACAGTTAAAATGAGACTAAATAATCTAAAGGCATATCTATGCAAAGTCATAACAATGATTGTACTGTAACTTTGTCAAAGGATAGAAGATCAATCCATGAAAGAAATCAAATAGCTCAGAATACAGGTTTTAATCCTTTTAATACCTCTTCTCATTCTTTGTTATGATGCATTTTCTGCATTCTTCCCTTTTGATTACCAAAAGAGTTTTAGCATAGGCTTCATGCCCCCACAACATAAACAGGACCTTAAATATTAGAAGAAAACTAGACACACACATTCCCTCTAAGAATTCAAAAATGTGTTTCAGAGAGAGAGAGAGAGAGAGAGGGAGAGAGAGAGAACCAAAGCATCTCTCTGGCATCTGGGATGATGCCTAGGATTGAATTCAGGATCTCATGCTTGAAGACTCAGTGCATTAATCCACTGTGCTACCTCCTGGACATCTTGACAAAGAATAATATTCTTTCTTTTCATTTTTTCTGCAATGGTATGTTCTCCATTTTAAGTATTATGGTTACATCTAAGAGAATCATGGAAAGGTAACACATATGGGAATGAGAAGAGGAAAAATCAGTAGTAAATATGCTAGATAGTAGAGGGTAGATCTTAAAATTCAAGAATTGCTTCCATAAAAGTTTTAAAAGAAATGTAAGAAAAATGTTCATTTCTGGAAAATGTCAGATAGAAATTCTGAATAACATTTTACTGAAAACAATGAAGGATAACTACAAAACAATAACTTTTAAAAATATATTGCTGAGCTACCAAGTAGGGAGAAATGTAGAATGTGAAGTCTGAATTAAAGAGATTCACATTTATTTTAATAGACTTCTAGAATATATAGTTTATAGTGGCAGAAATCTTTTTTCGGTTTTGACCATTTCTCTATCCTTTAAACTTAGAGTAAACAACAGATAAATAAAGCCATGTTATAGGCACATAGTTTTCTTTCTTTAAAAAAATATCATATATATTTTTTATTTTAATGAGAGAGAGACATACAGACAGAAAATACAAAGAGATGCCAGAGCACTACTCAGCTCAGGCTTATGTGGTTCTGGAGATTGAATCTGAAAATTTAGAGCCTCAGGTATATGTCTTTGTATAGCCATTATGCTATCTTCCCAACCTTAATAATATTTTTTACTAGAAAAAATATATATTTCAACAATGAGGCAGGCTAGCTAGATATATGGGGAGCAGAGAGAGAAGAATCACATTATTGCTGAAAATATAGAATGTTACCAAGAAGGAATATATAGGCAAGGTGAAGATTCAGTCACTATTGCTTTGCTTGGGTTGGGTTATTTTCAAAGCAGTTTTTCAAGTAACTATTCAGGCATGTTAAATTTAAAATACTTAAAATGCATAGCTTTGGGGCATGCAGAAGTAAATTACTAGCCTTATCAATTACAAACAAGCAAGCAAGTAATCACCTCTTTCCTTCTTCCTTATAACTACCCATAACCACAGGCACAATTTTAACCCTGTGTTTATCCCTTATCTGTGTGTTTATCCCTTGACACCCAAGATGGTGGAGACCATGAACAGTGAATCAGCACAAAGAGACATGATGGAAGAAACCAAAGTGAGAAGATGGCTGACAGTAGAGTCTTGTGATCTATGATCTAACATAGTGCTCACCCCACCTTGACCTGTGTGAATCACAAGGACTAAGCCAATCCATTCAAATATGAATTGGTCAATATTAAATACAGAAGAAGATTTGCAATAACTTTCATAAACCTCATATAACCCTCTGAAAACTCCTCCCTTGGACCCTTTAAAAGGAGGTGAGCTCCCAGCATCTAGGCCTCTCTCTCCCGGGTGATGGGCCACTTCTGGCACTCCAGCTTGGCGGGGAGGACCCCTCAGGTCTCCTGAGGTGTGTGTGTGTGTGTGTGAGAGAGAGAGAGAGAGAGAGAGAGAGAGTTTCTGTGTCTATACATGTGTAAGTTTGTAATAATGGCTATTCTATATGCTTGTGTGAATAAATATTTCAACTTCATCTATTCCCTGTGTTGACCTCAGTTTGTAATGGGTACAGTCAGAAGCAAAACTTAACACTTTCTCTCTACCCCTTCCCTCTCGTTATCTGGTTGTCTTTATCAAGTAAGTAAAGACAATTAAAAAAAGAAAGAAAGAAATAGTAAATTGAAGTTAAGCGGCATTATACTGAACTTTGGTTTATATTAATATTGACACAGAAGGATACTTATAGAAATATCTGTAAACAAATCAATATACATGGATTAATTACACATATACACACATGTAAGCCAAGAGGACATTGAAACAGCACTATCATATTATCACATTAGCAGTATGCAAAAAAAGTGTCAAAAGTTTTTTTATTGCTGGTATATAGACTACAACTGTTAGAGGAATAGCAAAGAGGATGACCTGAAAATGCAAGAAGACAGGAATAGGATTACTTCAGGAACCCTCAAGCCAGGGAAATAAAAAAAAATGTACCAAAAGAACAACTGCACAATGATAGGGTTATGTCAATCAAATAGGAGTCTGCTGAAAGAGATTCAGTGGTCAAATCTAGGATAATTGATCCAAGACAATGAAGTCCTAATGAAGGGATGGGAAGATGTACAGCAACACTAAACCAGACTTGCACATCTGAGGTTCTAGAGGTCAAAGGTTTAATCCTTGACACCCCCATATGCTAGAGTTGAGCAGTGCTCTGATTTCTCTTTCCTTCTCCTTATATCTTTTTCAGTATCATTAAAAGAAATATTTAAATAAAGAGTGAAAAATCATTAAAAATAAAGTCATACTGGAGTATATAGCTCAAGATATAAACTATATAACCATTAGTACAAAGTGATATAAATAAACCACTGACAGAATAAAATAAAGATAAATATCCCAGTGGAGAAGAGTTGGAAGTAAATTATATAGATATTCTGCCCTCCAGGAAATGGGAAAAGTTCCTATGATCAGGAATGGACTTAGTGAATTCCTTTCCAGTACTGTATGGAGACTTGGGTGGGGGGAGTAACTTTACATCATCTAGGTAAATGAGGTTAGCATCATAATGATAACAATATTAATAGGATAGACATCAGATATATGATGACAACAGCATTTACCTTTGTGGTCTTCTTCCTCAAAACCAACAACCCCAGTATAATCATGAGGAAAAACATCAGTTAAATCTCAATGCAGGTATATTCTATAAAACAACCATCTTTGTTAAATAGAACACCCTATGTAAAGAAAGCCTGAGAAACTGCCACAGTTAGAAGAATTCTTTTTTTTTTTTTTTTGCCTCCAGGGTTATTGTTGGGGCTCAGTGCCTGCACCAGGCATCTACTGCTCCTGGAGGCCATTTTTTTCCCAGTTTGTTGCCCTTGTTGTCATTATTATTGTTGTCATTGCTGTTGTTGTTGCTGGACAGGACAGAGAGAAATCGAGAGAGGATGGAAACTGAGACGGGGAGAGAAAGACAAACACCTGCAGACCTGCTTCACCACCAGTGAAGCGACCTCCCTGCAGGTGGGGAGCCAGGAGCTTGAACAAGGAGCCTTACTCCAGTCCTTGTGCTTTGTGTCATGTGTGCTTAACCTACTGCTTTACCACCTGGTCCCAGTTATAAGAATTCTAAGGGCATATGATGATAGAATGTAGTGGTTTCTGGATGGGAACTTCAAGGATATAAAGGGAATTAAGATAAAAATTAAACAAAAAAAATTCTGAATCAAGGAAGAACTCTTGTTAATAGTAGTATACTTTGTTGTGACAAAACTATTATGTACTAACATAGAATGTTAATAGTAAAGTGGTTGTGTGAGATATGTACTCTTCAGCCATCTTTCTAATTTTTCTGAATGTCTAAAGTTCTCTTTTTGTCTTTGATAATGAGAAACAGATATACAGAGGGAGAGTAAAGGCGGGGAGAGACACCTGTAGTATTCTACCACCACTTGTGAAGCTTCCCCTATGAAAGCAGGAGTAGAGGCTTGAACTCAGGTCCTCCAGCAAGGTAATGCATGTGCTTTACTGCATACACCACCATCCAGAGACACCACTACTAGACCATTTATTTTCTTGCACTCCGTGGACTGTCTTTATACTGTCTTAACTTTGTCCTTGCCCAACTGATTCTTGACAAAGGTACAAACTTCCAGTGCTGAAGCCATTTGACATTCATAGACAAAGAAACAAATAAACTTCAACCTAGATCTTAGGTCTCAAACAAAAATAAACCAAAATGAATCGTGATCTTAAGTGAGAAACACAAAACTCTTAAAAAAAAAAAAAAAAACAGGAAACAATCTTTAGGATGTAGGGATAGATAAAGAAGTTTTGGATTTGACACAAGAAGCATGGTCTTCCTTACAAGGATAAAACTGCTACATTAGTTAGACTTAATACAAATAGAAAAAAAATTTTTTTTCTCTCTGTACAAACCCTGTTAAGATAACTAAGGACTGTGGGGGTGGGGGTGGGGGAGTAGATAGCACCATAATGATTATGCAAAGAGACTCTTCATGCCTGAGGCTTCAAAGTCTCAGGTTCAATCTGCTGCTTGTTATGTTGATAAGCCAGAGCAGATAAGTGCTCTGGTTAAAAATAAACAAACAAACAAAAAAACTGAAGATGAGGTACACACAGAGAAAAAATTGCAAATCATCTAGTTGACAAAGAACTAATATTTGGAGTAAATAAACTGCTCTTAAAACAACAATTATAAGCAAACAATATAATTAGGGAATGAAGACTTAAGGAGCTATTTACCAAAGAAGATAAAGTCAAATAATCCTATGAAAAGATTATATATATATATATATATATATATATATATATATATATATATGAATCAGTGGATTTCAATTTTAGATCCCTTCTCACCTGTCAGAATATCTGAGAAATAACAATGGCAGCATTTACTAAGTGCTGACAAGGGCATTGCTACAGGGATATAGAATAGTATGGACACTTTGAAAATAGTTTGGTAACTTCCTTTTAAAAACAAAATTAAACATGCCTACCATAGACTAGCAATCGTACTCCTGGCCTGGGCACTATCATAAGGAAATAAAAATGGATGTTCACATCACAAGACCTAAATAGAACTATTTATAGCAGCTTTATTTTCAGTCGCCCCAAAATGGAAACTACCCAGGTGACCTTCATTGGGTAAATGTTTAAACAAGTGATGGTACATTCATAACATGGAACACTACTCAGCAATAAAAAGAAGCACACTGAGAAGCACACTGATATCCACAGCAGTCTGGATGATTCTGTAAATAATTTTGCAAAAGAAGAAGCCAGTCCCACAAAGTTACGTATTAATTGATGCCACTTACAATAAAACATCCTTAAAATGCCAAATATACAGAATTAAAGAAAAGATTAGTAGTTTATAGGTAGTCATGGGTTAGGAAAGTAAAGTAAAATGAAGGTTCCTTGTACTAACATTTTCTGTATCTTTACTGAGAAAAGTTTCATAGCTTACGTGGCATGTCACTCAATGTTTGCAAGATGTTATCATTGATGGAAACTGAGAAAAGCACACATAGGGTGTTATGTATTATTTCTCATAAATTCTTGTTAATTTATAATTTTCTCAAAAATTAAGTTAATGTTTAATAGTGCAGTTGGCAAAGTAGAAGACTTTACTATTTTTAAATTATGGAGCTTTATTTATTTACTATTGAACCAACATGTTAAACATTGTATGTTGATTTTTCAATAGTGAATGAGTGCTTGAAATAGACAATATTTTAATATGATACTTTAGTAAAAAAAAAAGAGAGAGAGAGAGAGAAAGAGAGAGTGCTCGAAGGAGCAAAGCCTTGCCCTGATTTATGCTCCCCTATTCCTACCATTGCCTCCTCACTCTCTGGTAACTATTATTTGGTCTTATAGTAAAACACTTTATTATTCCTTTGTTTATGCCATCTATCTTGCTTTCTTTATACACCACGTCAGTGAAATCACACTGTGTCTTTGTCTGACTTACTTTGCTCAGCATGATACCTTCTAGTTCCACCTCTGTTGTTACAAAGGACAGAGTTTTGTCTTTCTTTATAGATATATAAAGAATATATATAGAATAGTATATCTTAGGGCACCTGTGGCAAAAAGTGAACTGCAAATGTCTCTAGTGACTTTGGGATTGAGATAGGCTATTAACCTTAATTTCAGACAGAGTGCTTCAGGTGATAAAATTACTTATATCAAGTGGATTTAATAAAGCCATTGAGAGAACTCATATTAATCAAATTTAGGCTCACAATAACTCAATTAGATCCAAACACCCACTAGGAAGTAAAATCAACTGGGAAAAGTTCAAATGAACAGCATGACTCTTATTCTGCAGACCTTGAACTCACTCACAAGAGGGCGCAATTATCCAGGCTATTACAAGGGTAGCGCGAACAGATGAGGACCTTGAGCATAAATTGCAGGGATAAATGAAAATGATGCGATTTTATTTATTTTTGTGGATTTATTTTATTTATTTCATATGACAAATACAGAGAGTATCAAATGAGAGAGGGGGGCTAGAGAAAGGCAAGTCGGAGCACTAATCCTGTACACTAGAGGATCAAACTGGGAGTCTCAGGTATGCATTCTGCCAGCTGAGCTATTTTCCTCTGAGTCAAAATTTTAGCTGTATGCTTACTCTGGGGATGTACTTGTTGTCTATCCATGCCTTTTAAAAAAACAATTATAAATCAGTTGATGAAAACTGATAGTTTCTAGACAATCAAGGAAAAGGAAACAGGTCATTAGAGATGTGTAAGAGAAGATAGGTATGGTTGGGATGTCTCAAGGTCTAGATAGAAATTGTTCTTTAATCTTCAGTGGTAATAATCCTCCCACAACAGCTCACATATATGCATGTACTCAAAAATGTCAGCACAGATAGATACTGATATCCATTAGAAATGCGACTGATCTACCATCTCTCTCTCTCTCTCTCTCACACACACACACACATACACCACACACACACACACACATCCTCAAAGAGAACACATCACAAAGCATTTGCTATGGTCATTTTAATTAGATTATCGGCATAATAAAGATTTAGAGGCGAAAGAAGATGTTTGTAAGGGATGACGATTATGAGACTGGTTAAAAGAAATCTTACTAGAATGAATCCTCTACTGTGCATCCTCGTCCTCTTTTTCCATTAGTTGTAGGATAATGGTGTTTCTATCATCCAAATTCTAGTCCAGAAATGAGCTTTTAGGGTCCATAAAAGTACTGGGTCCTTACAGGTGTTGAAATAGGTCCTTATAGGTGTTGGAGAGATTGTGGAGAAAAGGAGACTTTGCTACATTGTTGGTAGTAATGCAAACTGGCAGAGCCCGTTGGAAGACTGTATTGAGAGTCAATAAACGAATAAAAACAGAAGTGCCTTATGATCCAGCAATACCACTCTTAGGCATTTATCCAGTGGGCATTCCAATACTAATAAGAATGGACATATGCACATTATTCACAGGGGCCAAAGAGTGGAAACAACCTAAATGTCCATCAGTGATTGGCTGAAGACATTATAGGATATATATTCCATGGTATGCTACTCTGCAATCATACAAACAAAAACAAACAAAAAATAACATTGTGTCTTTTGGGACAAAAGGGATGGAACCAGAGGTGATTACGCTTAGCAAAATAAATAAAGAGATAAATGACAACTTCCAGATGGTTTCAGTCACATGGATCTAGAGATTTGATTCCATGAACTTGCCAAAAAAAAAAAAAATCCAAACAAAACAGCAGTAAGCAATCTGTAAGTCTTATGAGAACTATAGTGGTTATCTTTGTGTAGAGGGAGAGTGAGGATATAGAACTTTGGTGGTAGGTGTATTGTGGAACTAACTATACAATGTAATCTTAAAAATCTTGTCACATACTATTAATAACAAGTAAAAAAATTTTTTAAATGGGTCCATATTTGGGAGGCACAAAACACAGGTGACTCACCAATGGCTTATTTGTTAAAAGAGAGAGAACTTAATTTGCTCCCAGCAGTTCTTCTTCTGAGGCAAAGGCAAGAAGGAAAAATGACTACAACATTCACTAACATTTGCAGTCACAGATAGAAGGCTAGGAAATTCTCTAAAGTCTCTATTTCTTTAGCTAAGCAAATGTTAAGATCATGGGATAGACTGAAGAAACAAGGGTAGATTTGAGGCACAGAAACATTGCAATACTTTCTAAACGGATGTTGGAGTTTGAGTCCATTGAGTGACTAATGTCTGGCAGATGAAGAGATAGTGTTTTTGTTGATAATTATACTCTCATCCTAATGGGTTATTTATTTTTGATGATTCCTGTATTCATCATGGGCTGTTAGTAAGCATTAAATTATGCTGGGGCTTACTTTTATTTCCAAGGCTAATTGCTGTTAATATTATTTTTGCTGTTTTAAGAAAGCTTAATAAATGGTGATGCTGAGAACAGAAGACTCAGCATAAAGTGTTCTATTTGACAAGTTATGGGAGCACATTGCCTCAGCTGAAGCACTTTACTTGTCAGTAAGTAGGTGCACTTACCTATATTTTTAAATTTAATCTTAGTGAAATATATAGGTATGTGTATGATTCATTCATATATTCATTGTGTGAATATTTGTTCATCAACTCCTTTACCAAGTACTCTGGCAGCCAATGAGGATTCAGCAGTAGAAAACCCAGTCTTTACCTTCGAAGAGTAAATGCTCTGGAGAATGTAGATCCAGAGATTTCTCCAACACATCTGCCGAATCTCAAACGGTAAAATTAAGTATTAGAAATGTATCATATAACCACACTGAATTTTTTTGTTTGGCTCATTTCTGTTATATATTTGGTGCTTGGTCACAGACATTGATACTTTATTTTTTTGTTACTAAACTGCAGTTAGCACCTGGAAGTAAACAAGCAATGGATGTGGAGAAGATAACCTTTTATACTGGCTATTTCCTACTTTCTGCACTCAGTCTGCATGAAGTTATGCTGTGCTCTCTTCAGAAAATCCCTTAACTCTACCAATGCAAAAGCTCCTGCTTTTGGCCTCTGAATGGCAGTGTTGTTCTTTCTAGAGCTTGGTGCCTATAAATTAGCTGGAATAAAAGGTAATACATATGAAAGAATCTTGGCAGTTTAGATCTTTGACAGAGAATAAAATTATCCTAATTTTATTATAGGATATGACACAAAGACAAAATATATTTTTGTTTGTTTGTTTTGTGTTTTCTCTGTGAACCATTGACCTCCTTTTCAAACTATCAATTTAAATCTGAGTTGAGGACCAGGAAGATAGCTCAGAGTTAATGCACTTAAATATCTGAGTTCTTTGAGTTCCTAGGTTTAATCCCTGACACTCTGTCATTTCACAAACATCTCATAAAAACTGCAGCAAAGGTGGGCGCGAGGAATAACATCATTGCAAGACTGATCAGCTCCTCATGGGACGCGAGCGCTTCCACACTACGATCATCATCTCTGGCATTATGCTATTCCACTGCAGAATACTGTGCCCCAGTATGGTTCCGTAGCTCCCATGTCCACTCGGTCGATTCCAAATTATATTCCTCCATGAGGATAATTTCTGGAACCATCCGTTCCACCCCGGTTCCATGGCTGCCAGTTCTTAGCAACATCGCCCCGCCAGATATTCGTCGGGATGCGGCATCATCTAAGTTCATTTCCCACGTCTACGCTCGACCGGACCTGCCAATATACGCGGATATCTTCGCTCACCCTGTCCAACGCTTGACGTCTCATCACCCAATCTGGTCCCCTATGCCTACACTGAACTTCTCTGTTCCAGTCTCTTGGAAACAGAGTTGGCAGTCAGCTGAGGTAAAGAACAAACACCTCATCACAGACCCCTGCAAGTGTCAACCCGGCTTTGACCTAGCACGTTATGATTGGGCCCTCCTCAATCGCTATCGAACAGGCCATGGCCCGTGCGCTGCTATGTTCCATCACTGGGGAGCCAGAGACGACCCGAACTGCCCCTGCGGCTACAGACAGACTATGACCCACATAGTCAACGACTGCCACCTCTCCAGATTCAAAGGAGGTCTGGAAACTTTACATCAGGCTCAACCTGATGCTGTTGACTGGTTACGGAAGAAGGGCAAAAGCTAGAAGAAGAATCCCTGACACCACCATATGTCAGAGCTGCCCCCATTCTATATCTTTCAGAAAGATAAATTAATCTTAAAAACACTCTATGCTGAGAATTATTAGTGTACTATGTACAACATAAATATTTAATCCAGAATGAAAAAAATATAAGACTTAATTCTCACCACCCTATGTAGTTCATTGTCTCTAGTGCTAAGTGGTCTGTGTATAAGGGTAAACATAAGGCTAGACAGAAGAGTGATCCAGAACTCTCCCAACTAATAAACACGAATGTGGATTACTTTATTTTACTTTGATTCCCAGTGTGGGTGAAAGGATCTTATTTTCATGAGTCAACTTCTCAACTCAACTTCCATATCAGAATTCCTCAAGGATATGTAAAAAAGGCATAGGTATTCCTGTTTTACTCCAGGAACTTCTGATTTGGTGAATCTATGGGAGCTGGAATCTTTGAGACATGGAAATCATAACTTAAACAAGGAGGTGTTGGTAGAACAGTTCATCTGAGAGGGTGTCTACTTTGGCATGTGTTGACTTTAAGGTTTGAGTCCTCAGAACAGTGACATGGAAATCCTATAGCACGGGGGAATCTTTAGTGCTGTTTTCCTCTCCTCTTCTCTTCTCTTCTCTTCTCTTCTCTTCTCTTCTCTTCTCTTCTCTTCTCTTCTCTTCTCTTCTCTTCTCTTCTCTCCTCTCCTCTCCTCTCCTCTCCTCTCCTCTCCTCTCCTCTCCCCTCCCCTCCTCTTCTCTCCTCTCTTCTCTCTTTCTCTCTCTCTCTCTCTCCAATTAATCTGACTACTTTTTTCTCTTGGTCAAGTTATCCAGTATTTTCAAACCTTACTTATTGTCTGAGGGGTTGCTTAATGAAGAAGGAGGAGGAGGAGGAGAAGGAGAAGGAGAGGAAATGAACATAAAATAATAATAATAAGAAGAATAAGAATAATAATAATAAGAAGAAGAACAACAACAACTAGGGGCCCTTTTCTATAGAAAGCACAAGAAAAGGTATTGGACACCAGGACTGAATTAAACATAGAAGCATCCTTTCTCAACCTAGCAAGTAGAATAACTAAAACTATCAACCTTTTAGATTTCTTGCCTCCTCCTGAGAATGAGATGACATTGAGCATAAGCAGGATTAGATATGGCTCATGCATTTTTATGATGAATTTGCTGAACATCTGTTTTATGCAAGACAGTTTGTAAATGTCCTTAAATCTCTACCCTTTCTGACACCATCATATCATAGCCTTTTGTTGGCTCTATTATTATTTTTAATATTTATTTACTCTGACACATGCTTGGAGAGTTCAATGCTTTATCAAATTGCTACCTCCTGGACCACAGCTCTCACTAATCATTCACCAACCACTCTGGCTTCGATCCTTTTTCTTCTCTTTTCTTTTCCATTTTATTTGATAGGACAGAGAGAAATAGAGAAAGGAGGGGGAGATAAAGAGGGAGAGAGAAAGACCTGCAAACCTGCTTCAGTGCTTGTGAAATGCACCCTAGCCTAGCCCCACTGCAAGTGAAACCTTGATGATAGACTAGGTGAGGCACCCCCAGCACCCCGCCCAGCTTCCATCTTATTTACCTGCAATCCATATAGTCACTTAGCTTTCCTGTTTAAATCCCTCTCCTCCGGGATCAAATTTAGCTCTTTGGTGGAGAAAACAAAGCCCTGCTTATGTCTTTTATCTCTATCTTGTGCCCTCTCTCTGTTAAGCAAGCAGTATCATAAAACATTAATGACTAAACAAAATTTCCAGACTTTACAGCTTTTACTCAAGACTATTGAGGGGGATTAATGGTTTACAGTTGACAGTAGAATACAGTAATTGGTACATGTGTAATATTTCTCAGTTTTCCACATAGTACTCTAAACCCCCACCTAGGTTCTCATGCACCATCATGCTCCAGGACCTGAACGCTCCCAGCCCCTGAACTCCCCACCCTAGAATATATTACTTTGGTGCAATACAGCAAATCCAGCCCAAGTTCTGCTTTGTGTTTCCGTTCTATTCTTATTTTTCAACTTCCAAGACATTTCTTTAACAAGGAAAACCAATCTACCATTTTCTGTCTAATAAAAGAAAAACAACAACAAAAAAAGAAACTCTCTTTCTTGAATGTTTAGTTTAGGGGTCCACACTTTATTTTTCATATCTTTTTCTTCCTTTTTTTGCTCCCAGGGTTATCACTGGGACTTGGTACCTGCACTACAAATCCACTGCTTCTGGAAGCTATTTTCCCCCTTTTGTTGCCCTTGTTATTTATCGTTGTTGTTATCATTATTGTTGTTGTTATTGCTGTCTTTGTTGTTGGATAGGACAGAGAGAAATGGAGAGAGGAGAGGAAGACACAGAGGGGGAGAAAAAGACAGATACCTGCAGATCTGCTTCACCACCTGTGAAGTGACTCCCCTGCAGGTGGGGGGCCAGGGCTCAAACTGGGATCCTTACGACAGTCCTTGTGCTTCACATTATGTGTATTTAACACACTGTGCCACCGCCCTGCCCCCTCATATCATTCTTATGTTACTATTTTACCATGAAAAGAACAGAGAGCCAGGGAATTTTAGGTTTTATGGAAAAATCCTCATATTTGCTCAAAATTCTTTGTCTATTCTCTTATAAGTATCATTCTAGTATGGGTGGTAGAATAGACAGAGATGGAAGGACAAAGGGAGAAAAGGAAGAAAACACTAGGTTTGAGTGCTGAAAGCAGGAACTTCGTCTTGATCATCTTTAAATCCCTGCTACACAGTGTAGCCCAGGATGGTTGAATATAAGGACAGGATGAATAAATTGATGGATGAGTTCTTTTTGGGTTCCAAGTTTTTAAAATAGTGAATAACATAAATTCCTTCACACCAGTGATTACAATTGATATCTAAGTAGCTTTAACTCAGTTCATTGAGAAGACAGAGTATATTGGATTGTCCCTTGTTTCAATAGCCAGTCTAACAATTCCACTCTGTCATTAGAACAATGTACTCCCATCCATGGGACTTCCTGCTGCCTCACTGCTGGTATCCACTTCTACCCTCAGTGAGTACAGATTACTAGGTATGTTAGAACTGCTGCTAGGCCAGCTGAGCTATCTAAAGAGAGATTAAATATGAGGGTATCCATCTCACATTCTAGGACAAGTCCTGGGAACACAGCAATAAAAAAGCAAGAGGGAGAAAGTTCAGAGTTACTGGAGCCAGGACTGTAAGGGGGCAGGGAATAATTCTTGAACTTTGTGCTGGGTACATTGGGATGAAGGTATAATGTCTTTTAAAAGAAGAGTACTTGCCAAAGTCTGTAGCCATCAGAGAAGCATTATAGGAGCCAGAACTCCCACCTTCTTCACCCCCAAAATAATTTTTGTCCATAATGCCAGCAGGGGAGAAATGATAGGGTGAACATGACCAGAGGGCTCTGAGCTCCAACCTATCAGAACCCGGAGGGGGGGAGAGAGAGAGAGAGAGAGAGAGAGAGAGAGAGAGAGAGAGAACAAGAGAGAGAAAGGGAGAGAGAGCAGAATGACATGACATTCAGAAGTGACTTGGAAAGGAAAGGAAGGCAAGACTATAGGAAGACAAATGGGGAAATCTACACAAATATAAACAACTAGTCATAGAGATATTAGCAAACCCATATCTGTGGCATTGGGAGAACTACTACAGTTTCCAATGGAGGGAGTAGGGATACAGATCTCTGATGGTGGAAGTGGTGTTGAATCATACCCCTGTTATCTCATTATTTTGTAAATCAATATTAAATCACTAATAAAATAAAATAAGAAGAAGAGTTATTCAGCTGGCAAAATAGTTTACTTGGGAGGGTGCCTACTTTGCCCTATGTATGATCCAGGTTGGAGTCTAGCCTCCAACTCAATGAAAGAAGCATTGGTGCTATAGTATCTTCCCTTCTCTCCTTCTTTCTCTCTCTCTATCTGAAAACATTGACTCTGAGCAATGACATCCTGGAAATGGCAAAAGAAGAAGATGATGAAGAAGAGGAGAAAGAAGAGAAAGAGGTGGAGGGTAGACAGAAGTATAAAAAACTACTATAGTCAGAGGTATCACATTAAAGAGATAATAAGTTAATCTCAGGCAGATGACTAAATCTATAAAGAAATATACATCTTTCACTAAAAAAAAAATTATATGCAATATCAAGACAGAATTAAAACATTTTGTAGGGGCAATTAATAGTTTAGAGTCAACAGTAAATAGAGTTGTTAGTACATGTGTAATTTCTCAGATTTCTGAAAATCACTCTAATCCCCCTCCTAGGTCCTCCTCTGCCATTGTGCACAAGGATCTGAGCCCGCAACACACACACACACACACACACACACACACACACACACACACACACACACACACACACACACACACCAGAGTCCTTTTCTTTGGTGCAATATACCAAACCCAGTGCAAATTCTTTCTGTTTCCCCTTCTTTTCTTATGTTTCAATTTCTGTCCATGAATGAGATCATCCCATATTCATCCTTCTCTCTCTAGAGTCTCATACAGATAAATAAAATAGATCATTTTAAAATAAAGTATATAACTCACTAGATGAAGTTGAATAGTCACAGATGACAAGTCTCTCTGAAGTAGGATTAGAGAGCTGAATTTTCTGTAGTCTGGATGGTTTCCTTGTACTTAGTGCCTGAAAATAAGAATTTTCTCTTTTTCTCTTTTTTTTTTCCCCATGCTATCTGAGATCCTAGCAGAGCTCCTGGCCCATAGCAGACATGATTTTGAATGAATGAATGAACAAACAGATGAATGCCCTAGTGACCTAGAGACTAATCCTCAAAGCCAGCAGTGCCCAGCTGGCTTTCCTGCTTCCACACTGCCTTTGTGACCTTTGGTCAGAATTTTAGGTTTCTGAACTGCCTGTTTCTAAGCCATTTGCCTTGAGTGACCTACTTGTGTATTGTGAGTCAGATTGACTCTTCACTGGGTTCTTGACCTCCTGCTCCATATGAAACAGTGTAACCCTTTCCTGCTTGGACTGTCTACATTGCTTCCACAGCTCCAGCTTGGCTCTCTCAGGAAGGTGCCCACCTCGTTTCCATTACCACCAACCATACCTGCATCCAAATGGAGAAATTCTCCAGGATTAGTTAAGCTTCTTCCTATGAATGTCCCCTTATATGTATTTCTTAGTTGCCCAGATACTATGGAGAGAGGACTTTGGGGAATAAGAAGTTTCAGAAACTTACTACTAAGACTCTGTCTCTCTCTCTCTCTCTCTCTTTCATACACACACACAGAAAATACTTGGTAATTGGCTTATGTTTATTTGAAGTCAGAACTAGGCTTTAAATAAAAAGTTAAAATAGTCACTGTTTTATAAATTTCCATAAAAATATCGTTTTACTCCAAACTAGTCATAAACCTTTTTTATTATCGAAATAAACATTTCAACATGAGCACCTCATTTTTAAGCTCAAAGGCAACAAAAGTAAACATTTTCCTCACTCTGACTTTTTCAGTATCCCCAAGTTAAGTCAGTATTTATTTTAAAGTTACTCAGACATTGTCAACTTATTTCTAATTTTCAAGTTCTTTTATCCAAATATCCATATCAAATAAGTTTTTTTTAAATTGAAATGCTTTTGAAGTTAACTTCTGGTTTTTATTTTATACCTAAGATCTCATCAGTTCAGCTATATACAGTTAAAGGGCACTTTTTTTTTTCCCTCCAGGGTTATTGCTGGGCTCGGTGCCTGCACCATGAATCCACCGCTCCTTGAGGCCATTATTTCCCCCCTTTTTGTTGCCCTTGCTGTTGTAGCCTCCTTATGGTTATTATTATTGCCATTGTTGATGTTGTTCGTTGTTGGATAGGACAGAGAGAAATGGAGAGAGGAGGGGAAGACAGAGAGGGGGAGAGAAAGATAGACACCTGCAGACCTGCTTCACCACCTGTGAAGCGACTCCCCTGCAGGTGGGGAGCCGGGGGCTTGAACCGGGATCCTTACGCTGGTCCCTGCACTTTGTACCACATGCACTTAACCCACTGCGCCACCGCCCGACCCCCAAAGGGCACTTCTGTTGACCCCAGTAACTGTGGATTTTTTTTGTCTGTATTTTTCTTTTTCTTTTTTATGCATTGCAAGACTACTTCTACTTCTCCAACTCAACACTCAGTGATTTTTATTTAGACTGTAAAAATTGTGCAGCCTCCATTTTTAAAAGTTTTATATCCCAACCCAAACAAAGTAATTCATTTCTACTACTCCAATGCCTCAACAACTTTCAGTTGGTCCATTTTTGTGCCATGTTCATTCATGTCTATCTCTGGAGCTTTTCTCAAACTGCTTTTTTGGTTGAAAATGTTCTGTCTAGTTTTGCTTCCTTTATTCTATCAATCCAGTTCCTCCCATTTAAAAAGATTTTTTTCTTTCCAAGAAAATCATACCAAATTTAGTCATCAGTGATTGGACACAGATAGTCTATAGAGAAATACAGTCAGGGGGCCAGGTGGTGGTGCAGTTGATTAAGTGCACATGCTACAATGCACAAGGACCTGGGTTCAAGCCCCAGTCCCCACCTGCAGGGGGAAAGCTTTGCAAGTGATGAAGTAGGACTTTAGTTGTCTCTCTGTCTCTCTCCCTCTCTATGTCCCCCTTCCCTCTAGATTTTTGGCTGTCTCTATCAAATAAATAAAGATAAAAAAGAGAAATACAGTCATTTCTAGCTAGTTACACTAAATATTAAGTAGACAATCTCGTCTACATTTTAATTTAGTGACTTTTTTTTTTTTTTTTACATTAAAGCTGTGCTGGGGCTTTATGCCTGTGTGATACCACTACTCCCGGCAGACTCTTTTTATAATTTTTTTTTTTTAGATGGAAGGTGAGAAAAAAAGAGAAGAAGAGACAGAAAGAGAGACATCATGACACTACTCTACCATTTGTAAATCTTCCCCTTTGGGACTCCAATTTCCCCTAGGGACTCCAATTCAGGTCTTCAAGCATGGTTGAGTGTGCTCTCTAACAGGTGAGCTGTCTCTTGCTCCTAATTGACCTTAATATGTATATAAAGTTCTAGAGAACTTTTCCAGTCCCTTTGTCTGATCTAGAGATTTAATTACATTGAGGTGGCCTTGAGGCTTATCATTTTTTCTATGCCACATTTAATGACATTCAGATGAAATGTTTATCGATAGTCATACTACCCTGAACATACCAGATCTCATCTCTCAAATGAAATGTTTAATTTTTAATTCTATTTTTTCTTTTTTTTCAATTTATTTATTTATTCCCTTTTGTTGCAGTTATTATTGCTGTTGTTATTTATGTCATCGCTGTTGGATAGGACAGAGAGAAATGGAGAGAGGAGGGGAAGACAGAGAGGGGGAGAGAAAGACAGACACCTGCAGACCTGCTTCACTGCCTGTGAAGCAACTCCCCTGCAGGTGGGGAGCCGGGGGCTCGAACCGGGATCCTTAAGCTGGTCCTTGCACTTTGTGCCACCTGCGCTTAACCTGCTGCGATACCACCCGACTCCCTAATTCTATTTTTTCAAACTTATTGGTATCAGAATACTTCTAATATGTTCCTAGTGTATCTGATGAATACTCTTTAAGATCAAGAGTGTCACTTTCAGACAGAGACAACTTCTAACTGCCTCTCGTGACTGAATTTGTAAATCATATCAGGATACCCTGGGAATTATTATTATTGTTACTTTAAATGTTTTATTATCTTTATTTATTTATTGAATAGAGATAGTCAGAAATCAAGAGAGAATGGAGAGATAGAGAGACACCTGCAGCACTGCTCTACCACACACACAAAGCTTTCCCCCAAAGGTGGGGACTGGGGGCTTGAACCTGGGTCCTTGTGCACTGTAACATGTGAACTCATCCAGGCCCCTATAGGAATTAAAATGAGACACTTTATAGGAGTCTTTACCATCTATAAAATAAATTATTTCTCCTTTTGGGTATTTGCCTTTTTACCTGCCACTAATCTTCTCTTTCCATTCCTTAACTTTTATTTCCATGCCAAATTATTTCTATGCCATCACTCAGTTTCCCTTCTATTCCTTCAGCTAATGGAAAGAGAGGAAGCTTCACAAATGATGGAGCAGTGCTGTGGTGTCTCTTTCTGTCTCTCCTCTATCTCTCATCCTCTATTTGAGAAATCATGTGTTACAGGATAATAACATAAATTATGGGGTTTATTTATGTCATTTTATGATTCTCAATGCATCTGTATTATTCATGAAACATGTACCAATAAAATTGGTAGTGTTTTATTTAATCTAACTAACTTTATGTACATATGCCTTTATATCAGCATTGCCCCATTTTTATAGTCTTCTTGGATTCATTTTTGAAATTTTTATTTATAAAATAGAAATACTGACAATACCAGAGGGGTACAATTCTACACAATTCCCACTACCAGAACTCCATATCCCATTCCTTCCCTTGATAGCTTTCCTATTCTTTAACCCTCTGGGAGTATGGACCCAAGATCATTGTGGGATGCAGAAGGTTGAAGGTCTGGCTTCTGTAATTGCTCCCCCACTGAACATGGGCATTGGCAGGTCAATCCATACTCCCAGCCTGTCTCTCTCTTTCCTAGTGGGCTAGGGCTTTGGGGAGATGGGGTTCCAGGACACATTGGTGAAGTCATCTGCCTAGGGAAGTCAGGTTGGTGTCATGGTAGCACCTGCAACTTGGTGGCTGAAAGGTGGTAAGATATAAAGCAGGACATTTTTAATAAACATAAATTCAAAATTAGGAATCGAGCAGGTGAAATTAGAGATCTTCATGTGGGAAGAAGCTACAAAGTTTATTTTATGTATTTTCCAAAGGGCTCATGACTATACTAGTTTTTTTTTTTTTTTTTTTTAACTAAGCCCGACATCTGCTATGCAGATGGACCCAAGTTATTGTCTGAGGAGATGATGTCATGGCTGGAAAAAGGGCTAGAAAGCTGAATCAGGGAAGAAAGTAGCTCCCAGATATGGGAAAAGTATATAAATATTGTTTACTATAAACCCCATCAATTTGATCTGGGGCCCATACTCAGCACAGGAATCTGTGTAACCTCTGCATCCTTGTAGGTCTGAGCTTGCATTCTGTGGTCATCAGTAGGGAAGTTCCAAGTTGCACCCATCTTCCTCAGGTGGTAGATAGAGTAGGTTATCCAGCTTACCTTCAGAGGATGGAACATTCTCTACCATTGTTGATCCACATTTAGGGCAAGGTCCTATGGGGGTCCACAAAGGGGTTCATTGTGTTGTTCCTGATGGAGATGACCAGTGACAATGGAGAGAGGTCTAGGCCCATCATGTCTGTGTGGGAATTCCAAGATTCTCCAACTAGGGCCCCAGATGATTGGGGTGGCCTGATAGCGATTAAAGACTCATCATTAAAGTATGCCAGTCTCTTGTCCTTATTCAGCTTTTGTAGTCCTTACTTTGATAAGATTAGTTTTGCAGTGACTGAGGGAAGTGTAATAGGAAGTAGGTGAGGAGGGTATCTAGGTCTAAGTAGAAACTATTTCATTAGGAACTTTATGGTGTCTTTTTAGATCTTTCTATTTGCTTGCTTC
Organism: Erinaceus europaeus; assembly: GCF_950295315.1. Classification (NCBI taxonomy): domain Eukaryota; kingdom Metazoa; phylum Chordata; class Mammalia; order Eulipotyphla; family Erinaceidae; genus Erinaceus; species Erinaceus europaeus. The sequence goes on along the minus strand of NC_080164.1, from coordinate 124,420,947 downwards.
ATTTATCGATTCATTACAAACTATTGTGCACTTTTGCTTTCAGGTATATATTTTGCCCTAATTTATAGATACATGTGTACACCTGCCCTATCTCATGAGATCTGGTCTATATCTAGGTTTTGGGACTTTGTTAGAAAGTGAACCACCCAAAATGGAATTAAGGAGTCCTATGAGAAAGGAAAAGTCTTACTGAGTAATGAGACTGAAGGGTTGACATTCCACACCTGGCATCTCATTTTTAAGTAATGTAAGTACTCAATCTGTGCAGTACCTTGAGATTACCTGTGTTTATGTCAGTACTTGTATGTTCAAGGGGATGGGTTTCTTTTTCTTTGTAATCTATAAACATCTACAATTATGAACTTAATAACCTGTGACTGCACTTGGCAGAACCTTTAGTAAACAGTTATACAGGTAACTTGAGAGATGGGGCAAATATGTAGGATCTGGTCATTTAGTCTCTGATAAGGACAACTACTGTTAAATTGGGATACCTTTACTGAAGGTAAAGTGCTTTCCAGATCATTTCATCATTCATCTAGAGGGAATAGTGTTCTGGAACAAGTGGGGTAGTCAGTTATTTAAGCTTTCCACATCCAGTACATCTCCTTTGGGTTAAAGGGACAGTCATATGAACTCTTACTCAGCTTTTTTCATAAAAGTCATCATACCTTGAGAGCCCTCATCACAAGAACTGAAAGCTGGGCTGAAATTTCTGGGAAGTTAGGATAAGGTGGAGTGAGTGAAAGTCAAATATATTTGTTACAGATTACTTTTCCTACACAAAATGACATTTGGGGGAATGAGTCACATTAAGACTCAACTCCAAAATAATACTTATGAGCTTCGTCTGGGGGGCAACAGAAAAATTTTGGACCAGTTCAGAAAATTTCCTGCCAGAGCTTGCAGTGAATTGTGCCTCCCAGACCACTAGTGTGTTAAAACTAGTGGCCCTTATCTCACCTCAGTGAGTCATCTCAAGAAGGAATAATTCAATAACCAACATTTTCCATGGTGCCATTATATCCAGGACTTGGGTTTCATCATGTCTATTACTGGCTTGTCTTATCCTGTAGCAAATGAAAATGAATTTTTGCTCAGTTGGGAGTGTGTGTAACAGGCAACTTCCTCCATTAGGGTAAAAAAAATGCATTTCTTAGGAGAAGATTATATCAACCTGCCGTAGATACCAAGACTCTTTAAGGAGACAAATAGATCTCCAGTAGTCATTCACATGCCAGTGAATATTTAAGAGGCCCAAAGGATTCTCATGGCAAACTAAAGATAATAATATAGTTCTGCTGTTTTCTGGTCCTATCAATTTGCTGGAACAGAAAATATCTTGTCGCCAATCTTGAGGGCAGAATTTCTAAGGCTTAGTGATATAGATACTAAAAAAAAGAGTCCAAGGCTGGGTAGTAATGCACCTGGTTCAGTGCCCATGTTACTGTACGCAAGGCCTAAGGTTCAAACCCCCGCTTCCTACCCAGTCATATGGGGAGGAGCCTGATAAGCAGTGAAGCAGGACTGTAGATGTCTCTCTCTCTCTCTCTCCCTTATCAATTTTGCTCTATCCTATTACATTTTTTAAATGAGGGGAAATGGCCTCTGATAGTGGTGGATTCATCATGCAGGCATCAAGCCCCAGCAATAACCCAGATGGCAATAATAAAAATTAAAAAATAGAAAGAGGGAAGAAAGAGAGAAAGAAGGGAAGAAAGAGAGAAAGGAAGGAAGAGAAAGAAAGGGATGAAGAAAGAGAAAGAAAGGAAGGAAGGAAGGAAGGATGAAAGAGGGGGAAAAAAGGGAAAAGAAAAGCGTCCTCACAGTTTTCAGCTGATCTTGGATGGATCTTGAAAAATTCATGTTAAGTGAAATAAGTCAGAAACAGAAGGATGAATGTGGGATGATCTCACTTTCAGGCAGAAGTTGAAAAACAAGATCAGAAGAAAAAAAAAAACACAAGTAGAACCTGAAATGGAATTGGTGTATCTCACCAAAATAAAAGCCTCTGGGGTGGGGGTGGGTGGGTGGGGAGAATACAGGCCCAAGAAGGATGACAGAGGACCTAGTGGGGGTTGTATTGTTATATGGGAAAGTGGGGAATGTTATGCATGTACAAACTATTGTATTTACTGTTGAATGTAAAACATTAATTCCCCAATAAAGAAATAAAAAAAAGAAAAGAAAAGCGTCCTGACTATACCAAACCAAAATGCTTCTGCACAGCAAAAGGTGCCATCACTCAAATAGAAAGACACCCTCCAGCGTGGAAGATCTTTACACAATAAATTTCAAAGAACTAACAACTCAGTAAACTTAGCACCAAAAAGACAAACAACCCCATTAGAAAATGGGGCAAGGACACAGATAGAAACATCACCAAGGAAGAGATCCAGAGGGCCAACAGACACTTGAGAAAGTGTTCAAACTCACTGGTTATCAGAGGAATGCAAATAGACAACAATGAGATACCTCTTTACACCCTTAAGAATGTCATACACTAGGGAAGACAGTAAGAACAAATGTTGGAGAAGTTGTGGGGTGAACGGGTTAGAATGTAAAACTGGTCCAACCCTCTGGAAAACAGTTTGGAGATTTCTCAGAACATTAGAAATAGACTTACCCTATCTATGATCCAGCAATTTCTCTCCCATGGATGTACCCAAAGGAAACAAAAACACTCCTCAGAAAAGATCTGCGTACTCATATATTTATAGCAGCACAATTTTTAATAGCCAAAACTTGAAAGCAACCCAGATGTTGAACAACAGATGAATGGCTAAAACCATTGTGGGGTATATAAATGATTGAATACTAGTCAGCTCTTAAAAGTAGTGAGGTCATCTCCTTTGTTTCATCTTGGATGGAACTTAAAGACATTATGTTAAGTGAATAAGCCAAAAATATAAGGACAAATATCAAATAATCTCACTTACAAGTAGAGCTTAATAAATAGGGACAAGGCAGGAGAACACACAGTGAAACATGGACTGGGCTTGGTGTAGTACATCAAAGGGCAAACGCTAGAAGAAGAAGTACATCAAAGCAAAAGTCTTGGGGGAAGGAAGGACAGAGAGGAGCTGAAGAGAACCTTGGGGTCCAAGTGCATAGTGACATAAATAGGGCCTAGGCTATGGGTAAGAGTGCTCTGCAAAGAACTTTCACAGGTCAATGAGAGTGTCAGTGACTACACTTCAAACAAACCATTAGTCCACCCCCAATAACAATGATTAAAAAGAAAAGAGTCCTAAAAGAACAATCTAACAACAGTACTAAAATCCTTTAGATCCCACTTATTTCCAGCTTTTCGTACTTTACCAGCCCCCCACCACCAATAGTCTACTTACCCTGTCAACTTCACTGTTGTGGAGGTGTGGGGGTATGAGTAGGGGAGTAGGTATAGGAGTGGGAACGGATCATTCAAGATTTTAAGTGAAAATTTCTGATTTGGCAGAGGTGTTGATTAATTTTCACCAATTACTCAGCATAACACTTATTCTTACAGTTCTGCAGAAATGGCAATGAGCAAGCTAAGGCTGAGCTTGTAGTAGTTTGGATTCAGTGCATGAGTTCAAATCTCTCTCATCTGCCACTATGCAACCTGGCAAAGGTCACCAAGCTATCTGGGCTCCCATGCAATCCACAATGCATTTCTGCAATGTTATCAGATAAGTAGCAGCTTTGTCTTCACTTTAAGGAATGGGAAAGTGAAGCAGGGAAAAAGTAGAAATTTATTGCCAGGCTAGAGAAGGATGGAGGTAGAGATGGAATCTGACCCAAGTTGACACAAGAACATGTGCCACCAACCAAGGTGCAAAGTCACTATGTCAATTACTCCCCTCAGATCCTTTTTGCATTAACATAGTAAAGAATTCCCTTGTTAGGAGCACACTTCTTTTTTCCTCTTTGTGCCTAACCAGGTCTTGAATCAGTAGACACTTGATATAAACACTTCAAAATAGAGCTAATTAATTCTTCTAATGCCATACATTGTTTGATGATCAAGTACGAAGTTGAAAAGTTTGATATTGTCTTAGCCTGTTGTGACTCAAGCAGCAACCCCATTTTTTCTTTTCCAAAAAATTACAGAGCAACTACTATAGTAATACTTCTGAGTCAGTCACAACTCAGGCAGGATGCCAAAGGGCTGACTCATTCTCTAGAACTTGGAGCAGGACAACTGGAGAATGAAAGATGGTAACTTCAGTTGTGGGGGTAATGGCTTAAGCAGTGGTTTCTCCAAACTCACTCACTACCTGGAAATTGACCTTAATTTTTTATTCAAACACCTACACAGTTCCTGTTTTAACCTGTTGGAAGTGGATACTTAGAAGAAGAAAAAAGGCAATGACCATCCTTCTAAGCCTTTTTGGACAAACTTTAGAACAGAAAAGAATAGCAACTTATACTTATGGTTACTTCCATTTCATTTTTTCCTGGAATAGGTTCAGTGGCCAGATTCATTAAGGATTCTCATCCATCAAATAGAAGTTTAAACAATACAAAGTGTATATGATTGTCTATAAGTGTCTTGTGCATGTGGACAGAGAAGAGCACTCTGTTGTGAAATTTGAAGTACCCAAGAAACAAACAGCTAATACAAACACATAAAAATGGTTACAAAGAGCTGCTATATACGGTAACACACATATTTGCCTTAGTGTAATGTGCTAAGATTGGATAATTAGCTTTTTATTTTATTTAAGAAAGTGCAATATATGCTAAAATATGTGGAAGTGAGGGGGTGGGGAGACAGCATAATGAATATGCAAAAGACTTTAATTCCTTGGGGGTCAGGTGGTCGCACACCTGGTTAAGCGCACACATTATAGTGTGCAAGGACACAGGTTCAAGCCCCTGGCTCCACCTGCAGGGGGAAAGCTTCACAAGTGGTGAAGCAGGGCTGCAGGTGTCTCTCTGTTTCTCTCCTTCTCTATCTCTCCCTCCCCTCTCAATTTCTCTCTGTGTCTATCCAATAATAAACAGAAAAAAGAAAAATAAATCACTTAAAAATGACTTTTATTCCTGAGGCTCTGAGATCCCAGGTTCAGTCTCTAGCATCACCAAAGACCAGAGCTGAATGAACACTGCTCTAGTCTCTCTCTCTCTGTATCTTTCTTATTAAAAATAAGTAAAATATTTTTAGATATGTGGAGGTCAATTAAACATAATGTGATCATTTAAATGCTCATTTAGATGTCATTCTAAGTAATTTAAATTTTATTTCCTAGAATGAATTTGGTTTTATTATGAGTTGATAATATAGCTTATTTCTGTCATCTAAGTTCCTTTGCTTAGATACATTTTATTTATTTATTTGTCTTTTTTCTTCATTCTGGGGCCTTGTGCACATGCAGTTCTACTGATCCTGGGCCTACCTTTTTTTTTTTTTTTTTTTTTCTTTCAGAGAAACACCGTAAGATTGCCTTACCATCCATGGAACTTCCCTGGGTACCATAGTGTTCCCATGTAGTGCTGGTGTTTGAATGTCAGATCTCTGGCTTTGTAAGAGTGAGTTGTGTAAGGTGGGGGTAGATAGTGTAATGGTTATGCAAAAGAGACTCTCCTACCTGAGGCTCCAAAGTCCCAGGTTCAATCCCTTGCACCACCATCAGCCAGAGCTGAGCAGTGCTCAGGTAAAAAAAAAAAAAAAAAAAAAAAAAGAGTGATCTGGGAGATGGTGCAGTGGCTGAGACACTAGACTCTCAAGCTTGAGGTCTTGAGATCAGTCCCCAGCAGCACATACACTAGAGTGACATCTGGTTCTTTCTCTCCTCTTATCTTTCTCATTAATAAATGAATAAAGTCTTTTTTTTTTTAAGAGTGGTGTGTGTGTGTGTGTGTGTTTTTTCTACTGGGTGAGCTACCTCCAGGCCACTCATTCATCTGCCACTTGTCTTTCTCATATGAGATAAAAACAGAAAGCTACTTAGGAGAACTTGTAAAACTTGTAAAGCTACTTAGGAGAACTTGGAGTAAGAGTTGGGACAAACTTAACCATATCACAGAATCACCTTTTAAAAGTTACTCAACAGAGCTGCAGTCATATTATGTTTAAGTGGACAATATGAGAAATTTAAACAAAGGAGCCAAGAACAGTACCCTTGTATGATTGCCAAAAAGGGAGAGTGTAAATGCAGATAAGAGAGCTGAAAATTAGCAGAATGAAAATAGGGTCAAAATCGACAGATTTTAAAAGACAGTGAAAGCCAGTGTACAGAGAAGAAAAGTGAACATCCCCCCCCACATTGGTGCTTCATTCTTATTTTTATTTTATTTTATTTTATTTTAATCATAAGGACTTTGATGTTCTGGACCTTCTTTTTCAGGTAGAAAGAGACAGAGAGGAACAAAGGGAAAGACACCTTAGCAACTAAGCTTCCCCCAGTGCAGTACGGGCCAGGCCAAAAGCTGGGTCACATGCATGAACAAAGCAGGCCCTTTCCCAGGTGCACTATTTGACTGTTTCTAGGTTTTGTGGTTATTTAAGTACTGTATAAATAAAGAATGTATCAGTGTCTTGGAGAAATTCAAACTGAACTGGTTTTGCTTTGTTTTCTCTCCCTTCTTCATCCTCCTGTTACTTTCTCCCCCCCCCCCTTTTTTTTTTTACCAGAGCACTGCTCAGCTCTGGTTTATGGTGGTTCAGGGGATTGAACCTGGGATTTTGGAGCCTGAGGCATGAGAATCTATTTTGCATAACCATTATGCTATCTATCCCTGCTGCCTCCTCTTCCTCCTCCTCTTCATCATCATCACCATCATCACTATTTGACAAGCTTGGGGCTTGCACATGGAGGACTTCACCACTCCAGAGATAATTTTTCATACAGATAAATAAATATAGAGACAGAGAGATGAGAACTGAGAGAGAAGACACTACAGCACTGGAGTTCCCCTCGATCCACTGCTGCAGCACCTCCATATGGAGCCAAGGCTCCAACCTGATCTGGCTGCATGGCAAGGTACATGCCTTATTTGGTGAGCTATTTCTCTGATCCAGGATATTATTTCTCTTACATGTATTTAAATGACTTCCTATGACTGCAATTAAGTCAAAACTAATATGCCACTGGAAAAAAAAAAGAAAAAAGTCATAACTACTTGTTTAGTAGACAATTATTTGTCACATTTTTGTTGACTTCTTCTGTTTTACATCTTATAAAATGAAGGAAAGCAGTAATAGTTCATTATCATCTTTAATATATACAAGTTGATAGAAGTCAACTTAACATGGGCAAGTTTTTTTTAATTCTTAAAAAATATTTATTTATTCCCTATTGTTGCCCTTGTTTTATTGTTGTAGTTATTATTGTTATTGATGTCATTGTTATTGGATAGGAGACAGAGAGAAATGGAGGAGGTGAAGACAGAGAGAGGGAGAGAAAGATAGACACCTGCAGACCTGCTTCACTGCCTGTGAAGTGACTCTCCTGCAGGTGGGGAGCCAGGGACTTGAACCGGGATCCATAAGCAGGTCCTTGCGCTTTGCACCACCTGTGCTTAACCCACTGTGCTACCGCCCAACTCCCAGGGCTTTTTTTTTTTTTTTTAAATTTATTCATGGGTGAATTTAGAGTGATGAATACTTATTGGAAAAGAGAGTCAGGGTATTAAAGAAGGCTTCACATTCTTTCACAATTATCTGAGTCAGAACTCATTTGGATCAGACTTAAAAAAAATTATACCTGTGTCAGGTCTGTAATTTTAATTAGCTCATATTTAAGTGATAATCATTTGTTTTCAGTTAGAAGCATTATTGTTTGAAGAATAGAAAGCATGTCCATATGTCCCCATAACATACTTGTCAGCTGATGAACAGGTTCACTAGACCATGTGAAGAGATAACCAGCCTTCTACTTGTTACATAATTCAAGAAAAATATGCTAGACAGAGAAGGAGTTTAGCTTTTTCTTGCGTGCAATGTGGTGAGTGTGCAGAACAAGGGGGACATGCTCCAGAAATTTTTGCTGCATTTCAAGTATGTGTAGGGCTATCCTAAGTGAGTCAGGGAGAGGTGGGGTTCAGTTCCCCCAGTACATCATTGCATCACATTTCCAGCAGGGGATCCATAGGTCAAATTGCCTTTAAAAAAATATTTATTTATTTATTTATTCCCTTTTTGTTGCCCTTGTTGTTTTACTGTTGTAGTTATTATTGTTGTTGTTATTGATGTCACTGTTGGATATGACAGAGAGAAATGGAGAGAGGAGGGGAAGACAGAGAGGACAAAAGAAAGAGAGACACCTGCAGACCTGCTTCACCACCTGTGAAGCGACTCCCCTGCAGGTGGGGAGCCAGGAGCTCGATCCTTATGCCGGTCCTTGTGCTTTGCACCACCTGCGCTTAACCCTCTGTGCTATCGCCCGACGCCCGGTCAAATTGCCTTTTACTAGACTCAGGAAAACCTCATTTCATATGAGGTAGGCAGAATGAGAAAATAAGTCACACGAATAGTAAACAATAATTTTCTTTGGGAAACTGTTCCTCTTCCACTTGTAACTTTGTCTTCACACACACACACACAAATCCAATGAGGAATTCTAGGGGGAAAAAATGCTTCGAGCTTCACTTTGGATACATAGCCAGATTTGATGTTCTACTCTGTCACGGGGTTATTTATTTCTTTAAAAATTATGCTACTTATCTGTTTGCTAGATAGAGATAGAGAAAAACAGAGAGGGAAGGAAGAGATAGAGGAGAGAGACAGAGATATACCAGAAGCACTGCTTTGCTGCTCACAAATCTTTCAACCTGCAGGTGGGAACTGGGGCCTTGAACCTGGGTTCTTGTGTATTGTAATATATGCTCTCAACAAGGGGCACTGCCACCTAGCTCCTGAGTTATTTGTTTCTATAATATTGTTTTTAAAATGCTTTATTTATTCAATCATTTATTGTCTAGAGACAGAGAGAAACCAAGACAGAAGGGGAATATAAAGGAAACAGAAAGATACCTGCAGGGCTGCTTCATCACTTGTGAAGGTTTCCTCTGCAGGTGAGGACTGGGGGATTGAACCTGGGTCCTTTCATATAGTAACTTCCACTCAACTGAGCATGCCCTCACCTGACCCCAACACTGAGTTATCCTAGTTTTCCTAGTATATACTGTCAAAATTTTTATTTTTTTCCCTAATAATGAAATATCACCTCTAGTATACACCCAATTTTCACATATATGTTTGAACTGTTTCTGGTTTTTGTTTTAAATTCTTTATATTGTTCAGCTTTGAACTAATATTATGCCACCTTAATTATTATAGCTCTCTCTAGTCAGTATTTGTAACATGGTATGCCTCTCAACTCATCCTTTGAGTGTATTAGCTCTTCTTGATTCTATGGATGTACACAATGAGCTTATCAAACTCCATAAGCAGTCATATTGGTATTTTGACTGTGCTAATCTAAAGTATCAGGCAATCATTAGAAAGGCAGCATGTATTTATTTGGGATCAAAGAATTGCAGGAGCTGGAAAGGTACAGCAAAGCTTATGAGTGGAACATATTAAAGCCATAGTTAAAAAAGAAACACTAGTATAGCTACAGTCCCTTTGAAATATAACTAAAATATGCCTACTAGCTATCTATAAAATGGAGTACCCCCCAACATTTCATCCACACTATTCTACCCTTTAGGTCCATGATTGTTCAACAATTTGTTTGGCTTTGTATGTTAACTCTCTTTCCAGCCACCAGGTTCCAGATGCTAGCAGGATACCGACCAGACTTCCATGGACAGACAACCCCACCAATGTGTCCTGGAGCTCCACTTCCCCAGAGTCCTTCCCACTAGGGAAAGAGAGATGCAGGCTGGGAGTATGATCAACCTGTCAACACCCATATTCAGCAGGGAAGCAATTACAGAAGCCAGACCTTCCACCTTCTGCATCCCACAATGATCTTGGGTCCATACTCCAAGAGGGTTAAAGAATAGGAAAGCTATCAGGAGAGGGGATGGGATACCGAGTTCTGGTGGTGGGAATTATGTGAAGTTGTACCCCTCTTATCCTATGGTTTTGTTAATATTTCCTTTTTATAAATAAAAATAAAAGAAATAGGTAACTTAGTTAAATGTTGGTCATAATACTATAGTGATAGAACAAATTGATTTTCAGGAGGAAAGAACAAACACTTAAGATTAACAAAAAAGGAAAAAAAATCCTAAATAAATTAGCAAAACACTGCTGTGAATGAGATATATTTTTGAAAATGAATAGTCAACCTCCATCTTTACAATATTTTATTTTTCTACTTTTCCACACTCAGTCCCAGGTCAATATCAGTAGAAATATTGTCATTTCTAGGCTTCTATAACAATAGATTTTCCTGGCAGTCCTTTTCTTTGGTCTTTGAGATCAGAAGAGCAAGATCATGTTTATCAATCACCAGTAAATGTAAAGTTGACATTTACTCCTCCTTCACTTTTTCACAGTTCCTTCAGTGTCTGAACCACAGCCAATGTGATAGGTATTAAATAATACATTTGACAATAAAAAATGCAAAAGAAGAGAGAGGTAGAAAGAGCAAAAACAGTGGTTTTTTCGTCTCCTATTAGAAATCAAACAGTTGAAACTTTTGAAAAGCATAAATGCACCTGTCTTCCAATATGAGGCAGAGGCAATGACTCTCCTGGGAAGTCTATCGTCTGAGAAGTCCTGTAGCACTGGAAGACTTGGAGGCTAACCTCCATCTAAACCCCAACCTTTCTAAATAGCTTTGTGGCTAAGACAGTATACAAGTCATTTGGATCTTTAGTAACTCAAGTTTAACACTATAATTTCTTACAGACTTGTTTTGGGGATTAACTAATATATGAAAAGTATTTAAAATGGTGCCTGACACATAATAATCAATTATTAGGAACTGGTTGGTGGTGTAACTGGAAGAGCACACATTACAGTGATCAATGACCTGGGTTCAAGCCCTGGGCCTCCACCTGCAAGGGAAAGCTTTACAAGCAGTGAAGCAGTGCTGCAGGTGTCTCTCTTTTTCTGTCTCTATCTCCCTTTCACCTTCTTGATTTCTCTCTGTCTTTATCCAATAATAAAAAAAAACAAGTAAGTAAGTGAACAATCAACAACTTTAACCATTCCTGTAGAGTGTATAAAATCATAATAAAATATAAGCAAATTCCTTGGTGTAGTAGAAGGTGGAGGAAAATAAATGTTTTTTTCTTAGACTTTTTATATTAAGACTAGCCTGTATGAAAGGCAGAATTTGTACTGTATGAACAGAATTTAATAAGCGCTATGTTTTTCTCTTTTTACTTCTACTACATTTTATGAAAGAATACTAGAGCTTATTTGCAGGAAATTGCAATCTGAGATGTGAATCAGTTCAAGTCATTTCAAAATAATAAGGAAAGCAAAACGTATAATTTTGTTATTGTTGTTCTTACTCTTCATTTCACTGTTTAGTAAAATCTAAAGAACTAGGTGTTACAGAAGATTACAAAAGCATCTTCTGGAAGCTTCCTGAATCCCTGCACACTCTGTCCTCACACATGCTCCCACAGAGAGGGGAACAGAAGCCATATGCAGGGGACACAAAGGGCCTAGGGTCGTTGAGGTCCCTGCTTTGATAGTCTGGGCTAGTTTGATCCTCATAGCACCCTAGGGAGGACTGTCCTCACCTCATGCAGCAGATGAGTAAACTGAGGCACAGAAAAGTGTCGAGATGCCCTCCAAGCTACTCAGCCCACCCTCAGCAGCACAGTGCAGCCCAGCACTGCCCCTGTGCTTTCCTGGGTGGCAAGGGGATTGTTAATTGCTTGCAAGGTAATTGCTTGGCTCAGAGATAATAAATGGAGCTAAGATGCCACTGCTTCTTTCTTCTTGCTCCCGATGAGTGCAAAGAGCCTACCTTCTTTCTCCTTCCTTCTTTCCCTCCCTCCCTTACTCTCTCTCTCTATCTTTTTCTTCCTTTCCTTTTGAGAGGGAGAGAGAGAGACCACCACAGCACTTGGGGCTAGGATCTGACATACTCAGTTGAATGCATATATTACCATGCACAAGGACTTGGGTTCAAGCCCCCAGCCACCATCAGCAGGGGGAAAACTTCACAAGCTGCGAAGCAGTGTTGCAGATATCTCTTTCTCTCTCCCCCTTACTATCTCCTCCTTATCAATTTATTTCTATCCTATCAAATAAAGTAAATAAATAAAAACTGTATTTTTTAAAAATCAAACCACAGCACCAAAGCTTCCTTCAATGTGGTGAGTCCTTGGCTCAAACCTGAGTGCTGTTTTTCCACCGTCACCTATGATGATAAATGCCATTTTGGAGATGATGGGCTTGGGTTACTTATAGTTTAGTTCTAGTGAGGTAGGAATCATTCAATTTAGCACCTCCATATTTTTATGAAATTTGCTTACAGAAAGAGTATACTTCCTTAGGACTATGAAATCTGAAAAGTTTTGTCATAAAGTTGGTACCGTTCTAGGGAGAAGGTTATCTAGTTCATCCTGTAGTTGTTCATGGAACAGCATGACGACAGTGGGGCCGGATGCACAGATAAAGATCACATATCAGTGTCATCAGGAGCCCCATCAGCCAGACAGTGGTTTGATGATGCCACAGATTTGCATTACCAAATTACTTTTTTTTTTTTTTTTGGTCTTGGCTATTTGCCAGAGCTCATAAGAACAAGTGACCTGACATTAGTTAAAGCCTTCTCTGAAAAATGAGATAAGCTAACGAAATCCACACTGTGACCTCACCCTCTCCTCAGGGCTCTTCCATAGTGCTCACAACCCATACTTCCCATTTATGAGTCAGACACTTTACCATCTGGGGTTGAGGAGAGCCCTTCCACCTCACCTTTCCCTTACTGTACTGAATACAGTAACTCATTTTGCAAATTATGCTACATTAATTTATTTCCCTTTTAAGAAAAACATCAAAAATGTCAACTTCTAGATAAATAATATCCTATTTATGACATTTTCATCAGTCTTATACTAGTGGCCAGTTTGTTCAAACAACATCTCAGCATGGTCTCTTTGTTTAAGAGATGAATTAATTTATTGTGCAGAGTTATAGTCTTGCACATGTATATTTCAACCCTCCCAACTGTTTTTTCATTTAAGGGGAAAAAGGGGGAGGTAAGAGACAAAGAGAGGGAGGGAAGGGGGAAGGAGGGAGAGAGGAAGGAAGGGTCAGAGAGAGAGAGAAGGAGAAGAGAGGAGAGAGGAGAGAGGAGAGAGAGAGAGAGGATAGAGAGAGAGGAGAGAGGAGAGAGGAGAGAGGAGAGAGAGAGAGGAGAGAGGAGAGAGGAGGAGAGAGGAGAGAGAGAGACAAAGAGAGAGAGAGAGAGAGAGACTATGGCACCAGATCTTCCTCTAGTACATCATATGGTATTAGGACTTGAACCTGGGTCACTTGGATAGTAAAGCATGCGTCTTACCTGATGAACTATGTCTCTAAGACAGAGGTTTAATCTTTTAAATACTTGAATGGATTGTTTTAAATCTAGGAACTGCATTTGACTAAGTGACCTTCAAAGTGGTGAATCTCTCAAAGACGGGCAACCATTTTTTTTTTTTTGAGAAAGATTATGATCATCTACTTTATCTAGTAGACATTTAAATGATGTTTCTAATAAATGAAAGCTTGAGCTATAAATTCAAACTTAGCATTCAAAGTACCTATTTTTTAAAGAAATGTTGTATAATTCTCAGTGCAGAATGAAAAAAATTCCTTACAAAGTTAACAATCATCCTGCTAATTCATTTACCTTGCATTTAGATTTGTAGATTTTTCTTAAACATTAACTTCCATATTTACCTAAATTTAATGAATTTATACGTTTTTTCACATGAGACTCTTGCTGGTTGGGTATTAGTAGGATAGAGTCACTGTAAACCTTAACTTTATATATATATTATTCCAATGAGTCTCCTTTTCTTTTCTAAAAGGAAAAAAAGGGGGGGGGATAGATAACATTGCCAAAATCAAAGTTTTGTGGTAAGTGGTAAGGCTTACATGAAATAAATAATAAATGTTCAAACATTTTTGTAAATATAAATGTTCTGCATAAATGTAGGATTTTACCTAAACCACAATTCATTGTTGTATGTGTATATGCACGCACGTGTACAATTCTGTCAGCACTTCCTACCTAAACACTTTCAAACTGGATGCAAAGTGAAGGATCTAAATCTTTAATATCACAGAGCTTATCTTTGTAAATCCTTGCAGTAGGCATTCTCTGAGCTCATAAAAACTCCAGGGCAATTTGAGCAGCCAAATCTTTCTGTAGGAAAGTGTCCATATATAGCTCAGTGAAAAGTCTATGTATGGTGTGGTCAGATGTGTTACAGCAAAGCCAAAGATTCTGGGGTGTGGGAGTTAGGCAGAGGGGACTGAGAGGGTACTGGGGACAGTGCACAATGGTGGAGCAGCACTTAGGTTGGTGGTGGGAATGGTGTGTAGACACCTACCCTAGAGAGATAAGAAATTTTACTCATGTGACAACTACTATCTTGTAAATCCTTAATAAGTGTGTCCTTAGTAAAATGAAAAAATAGGAAGTAGGTAAGGAGGGCATCTAGGTCTAAGTAGAAAATATTTGATTAAGTACTGTATGGTGTCTTCTTTAGGCCTTTCTACTTGCTTGCTGCACTTGCTGTGTCACTGCAGAGTATTGCACACTTTATATATACCTTTTACTCTAAGGTATATATCTTTCCACTAATTTGTGGATATATATACACATATGCCCCATTCCATAGGCCCTGGTCTATATCTAGGTTCTGTAACTTTGTTAGAAGTATACTACCCAAAATGGAACTAAGGAATACTATGAACTAGGAAAAGTCTCACCAGAATATTGAAGCTGGAGGATTGATATCCCAGGCCTGGAGCCTCTGGATACCATATGAAATGAAATATGTTGAAGTGGCACTGGTTGCATTGATTTGGTTGAGATCAGCAGATGGTATGGTTCAAATGGTATGGATTGAGAGAAGCATGAATGAAAATGAGCAAAGCCCCAGGTTCCAGGACTGGGAGAAATACAGATTTTATTGAGAATGAGGAAGGTTCCTTGCTGTTTTAGAGTTTAAGAAAGTAATAGATAATTTCATTTCCCTCAATCATTCTAAGTCTAGCCTTGTCAGATTAAGTAAGGACTACAAAAGCTGGATAAGGCAAGAGACCAGCATACTTTAATGATGGCCCTTTTGTTTACTAACAGGCCACCCCATCATCTGGAGCCCTAATCAGGAAATCCTAAGATTCCTACACAGATGTGATGAGACTAGATCTCTAACAGATCCCTCTCTCCACCATCACTGGTCATCTCCATCAAGCACAACATCATAAATATCATATCCTCTTGTGGACCTCTCCAGGACCTTGCCCTCAAGGCAGAACAACAGTTCTGCCCCCAAGAGTGCCCCACTCTCTGAAAGGAGGCTGGGTCAATACACTCTGCCACTCAAGGAAGACTGGTCCTGAAATGAGTGCAGCCAAGAATGTTCCTAGCTATGAATATGCACTGTGAACTCAGACTGATAGGGATGCAGAGGTTGCACAGGCTCCTGTGCTAAATACAAATAGACATGGGCCTGAGATTAGATGGATGGGGTTTACAGTTAATGGTATTCATATATTTTTCCAATATTTGGGAGCTACTCTCTGCCCTTATCCACCTTTCTAGTCCTATCCTCAACTCTGACACCATCTTCCCAGATAATACTCCTAGTCCACCTGCATATTAGCTCTTAGGTTCAGTTAAAATTTTAAGTTATGGCTCCTTGGAATATACCTAAAATAGAATTACTATCTCCTTCTGAAATAAAGACCCCGAATCTGCTATATTCTTGCCTTTAGTTTCCTGATTCTTAAACAATTTGTTCTGCTTTATATCTTAATATTTTCAGCCACCAAATTGCTGCTGCTACCATGAGACAACCTGTCTTCCCTGGGCAGATGACCTTACCAGTGTGTCTAGAGTCCTACCTCCCCAGACCCCTACCTCACTAGGGAAAGACAAACAGGCTGGGGGGGGGGGGAGCTGGATGGTAGCACAGTGGGTTAAGTGCACATGGTGCAAAGCAAAAGGACCAGGTAGGGATCCCGGTTTGAGCCCCCACTCCCTACCTGCAGGGGAGTCGCTTCACAGGAGGTGAAGCAGGTTTGCAGGTGTCTATCTTTCTCTCCCCCTCTCTGTTTTCCCCTCCTCTCTCCATTTCTCTCTGTCCTATCCAACAATGAAAACATCAATAATGACAACAATAACAATAATTACAACAATAAAACAAGGGCCACAAAGGGAAAAAATATTTAAAAAAAAAAGCTGGAGATATGGATTGATCTGTCAACACTCATGTCCAGTGGAGAATCAGTTAGAGAAGCCAGACTTTTTTTTTCCTTCTTCTTTTTGTATGGCTTCTGGGGTTTTTTTGTTTGTTTTTTTGTTTTTTTAATTTTATTTATTTATTTTTAATTTATTTATTGGGGAATTAATGTTTTACATTCAACAGTAAATACAATAGTTTGTACATGCAGAAGCCAGACTTTCTACCTTCTGCACCCCATAAAGATCTTCGATCTATACTCCCAGAGGGATAAAGACTATAGAAACTTCCAATGGAATGGATGGGATATGGAATTTTGGTGGTGGGAATTATATGGAATTGTACCCCATTTTATCCTACAAACTTGCTAATTATTATTAAATCACTAATAAAAAATAAAATGAAGTGAAAAAATGAAATGAAGTGAAAAAATGTGGGGCTGGGTTGTGATGTACCTTTCAGACTGCACATTTATTACGCATGAGGATTCACATTCAAGGCCTCATCCCCACTTGCAGGAGAGAAGTTTCATGAACAGGGGAGAAGTGCTGTAGGTGTTAGTCTTTCTCTCATCCTTTCTTCTGTCCTCCCTATTTCTAGCTATCTCTATCACCAAGAGAAAGTAAAAAAGAAATGCTGGAACTTGTGGAGTTATAGTGCAGACACTATCTCAGCAATAACTCTCAAGACAAGAAATAAAATTAAAAATAAAATATTAAAAATGACACCCAACAACTCAAGAGGTAGCATAGTGAATGGAACATTGGCCTTTCAGGCATGAGGCTCAGAGTTCAATTCCTAGTATTGAATGTGGCAGTGATGCTGTGGTTCTCTGTTTCCTCCTATCTCTCCTTTCCTCCTTTTTTACTTTCTTTTCCTGCCATCAAGGTTATCACTGGGGCTTCATACCAGCACTACTAATCTACTGCTCCTGGTAGCCACTTTCTCCCTCCTTTTTTCCCTTTTCTATTCATTATTTGATAGGACAGAAGGAGATTGAGATGGGGGGATATAAAGGGGAAAGAGAGAAAGACAGACACCTGCAGACCTATTTCACTGTTTGTGAAGTGTTCCTCCCATAGGTGGGAATGGTGACTAAAACCTGGGTCCTTGCCCCTCTCCCTTTCTCAGAAATAAATCTTTTAGGGTGGTGGCATATCTGGTACACTACACACATTATAGTGCACATAGACCCAGGTTCAAGCTCCTGATATTTGAACGAGTGGTGAAACAGTGCTGCAAGTCTCTCTCTCTCTCCTCTCTCTCTCTCTCTCTCTCTCTCTCTCTCCCTTCCCTATCAACTCCTCTCTGTCTCTAACCAATATATGTATTTAAAATATATAGTTTGAGCTCACATGTTATTATATACTAGGACTCAGATTTGAGCCCCTGCTCCCCATCTGTGTAGAGGATGGGTCGGGGAGGTTCACAGGTGGTGAAACAGTGCTGCAAATGTTTCTCTCTCCCTCTCTTTCTCCTTCTCTCCTTTTAATATCTATCTATTCTGTATAATAAAAAAGAAAGAAGAAAAAAAAGGAGAAATGGCTGCTGGAAGTGGTGCAGCACTGAACCCCAGCAATAGCCCTGGTGGCAATAAAAATAAGGTAAAGTAAAATAAGATAGAGAGAGATAATGGGAAAGAAACCACAACACCTGGTTCTTACACGTGGCAAAGAATTTTACTGTCCAAGTGAGCTATATTGCTGGCTCTCTTTCACTATTTTTTCAATAGTTCGAAATCTCGTTGCTAATAATCACAATTACCTATGTAATAGAGATATGAATGCCAAAAGATAAGGCATGGAAAAGTCCCCAAATGGGCATGACATAGAATTAGAACAACCTGAGTGAGCTCTTTGTTCCTCCTATTTAGGCTGCCTCTCTGTGGACCACCCACCTTGTAATATATCCACACATGTGTCAGTAACATCAGTGTCTGCTTACTTACTCAGTATACTTAGGTAGTCCAAAAATCTGCAATTTCTTCTGACAAATGAAGTATAATGAAAAAACTAATATAGGTTGCACAGTGCTTGCTACAGATGATGCTGCCATTATGGAAGCTATGAACATTTGAAATGTTATTGAAATAATATTGTCACACACAACAACCTAAGGACTTTGATATAAAGCCCAAATGATATTCATGGTGATACAAAAATCTATCCTGGGCTGGGGAGGTAGCATAATGGTTATGCAAACAACTTCTATGCTTGAGACTCTTAAGTTCCCAGGTTCAATCTTCAGCACCACCATAAGCCAGAGCTGATTAGTGCTCTGGTCAGTCAGTCTCTCCCTCTCTCTCTCTCTCTCTCTCTCTCTCTCTCTCTTCTAAGTTTCTCTCTGTATCTTTTTCTCACTGAAAAATAATAAATAAAACACATTTTAAAATCTAGCTCAAACAAGGTTGGAGGGCTAAAGGTCAAAATTATTTCATTTCATGCCTGGTCCTCTCAGAGAATTTGTCATTAGTTGTAGGCATATCTGCACTAATTGTGTCTAGTGTGATAAATGCTTGGAAATGAGTTTATAACAGATTCTTATTGAGTGAATGAAATGATTTCAGACTCCTATCTATTTCCTCATCAAAATGGTAATTTGGTCATGTTGTCAAGATGAAGAGACAGGGAGATGGGTATGGAAGTAGAGAAACAGAGAGTATTGGTACTAAGGTACAAATGATTATAATAACCCAGCAAGTTAATTCCTGTTAGAATTCCTTAACAAAGAATAGAACTATATACTTGAAAAGGATGTCAATAATGAAAGGATTTCTGGCACAAATAGTAAATTGGTAAGCAAGACTGTCTTCTAATAGGGAAGAGTGCAGTTAGAGAAAAGGGGTCCTTCCAGGCCCCTCTAATAATTCATCATTTCCTCTTCTACTTCTGCTCAAGTGACATAGCAAACTCACATACTCTAATTACTCCCTTGCTCTTTATCTTGGTAAAGCACAATAATTTTTCTTTTCTAATATAAAACTCTTCATACCTGATAGTGTCTGATTCACATTTTCAACATTTATTGCTCATCTTAAAATAGAGAGAAATTAAGCTTGCAAATAAAACTTAACGGAGTCTTATGGGTGTAAGAGTGAAATGAAGGACATGCAAATCAGAACACGACAGATTCCCTTAAGTCCCTCTGAGAAATGTAGGAGTCATGTGCCCAATTGCAAAATCAGCATGACGTTAAGTATTCAATGGCATGATAACACAAAGCAAAAGCCTGGCCAAAAACCTCAAGCCCTGGAACAGGTTCAAACCAAACATAGACAGGAAACCACCCATTCAAGCATAGAGAGTTTAGGTGCTTCTGAGAAAAAAGCTAATGTACCCAATGACTGACAGTCAACTCTTCATGGTAAGTGAGTCTGACTAATGCCCCTGTACTTAGGATTCCCAGATAAAGCAAATGTATCAAAAAACACATTTGAAGAGAGCGAAGATACAAAATCTATTGAAACATAGACATTTAAATAAATTCTAGTATTTTTCTATTTACAAAGGACTCAATGCCCTTAATTATTCCTGTTACTTAGGTATATTACTGACAACAAGTTCCAGTAAGATACTCTGTAATACAAGTTATAGATGCATAATTAAAAAATATATATATTTTTTGCTTCTATGTGGTCTTTTAAAAGTTAAGCTGTTTGTATTGCCCTTAAAACTCACATTTTAATTTAGTTTAGTCTTAGATGGTATAAATAATTTTTGTACTACTTACCACTCATACTACTACCACTACTACTGCCTCTACCACTAATAATACTTTGAAATAGACAATATGAACAAAGGATTTAACAGAGAGCAGGCACTGTCCTATGTATTTGATATTAATAACTGCATCTTATCTAATAGTAGACACAAAAGAACACATGCTATGTAATTCTTTTTTTTTTTTATTTAAGAAAGGATTAATTTAAAAAACCATAGGGTAGGAGGCGTACAACTCCACACAATTCCCACCACCCAATCTCCATATCCCACCCCCTCCCCTGATAGCTTTCCCATTCTCTATCCCTCTGGGAGCATGGACCCGGGTCATTGTGGGTTGCAGAAGGTAGAAGGTCTGGCTTCTGTAATTGCTTCCCCGCTGAACATGGGCGTTGACTGGTCGGTCCATACTCCCAGTCTGCCTCTCTTTCCCTAGTAGGGTGTGTCTCTGGGGAAGCTGAGCTCCAGGACACATTGGTGGGGTCTTCAATCCAGGGAAGCCTGGCCAGCATCCTGATGGCATCTGGAACCTGGTGACTGAAAAGAGAGTTAACGTACGAAGCCAAACAAATTGTTGAGCAATCATGGACCCAAAGCTTGTGTTGGGTAGTATGCCAGCTCCCCCTGGCTTCTGCTTAACCATATGCCTATATAGGGATTGATTTGATCCCATTCAAAGCTTTGGTCTATTTACATAAATCACTTTTACATTTACATAAAGCACCACACTCCCTCCAGGGCATTGGTGGTTTAGTGGTAGAATTCTCACCTGCTCCACCCCCTCTCCTTGTCACATCCTGATCCTCTCCTTGTCACACTCTGATTTTCACCAGTCACTTTTCTCTCCACCCTCTCTATGTCACATCCTGTTCACACCCTACTTGGGAAGTATATATAAAGACAACATTGTTCGTTTTAGTTTAAGTTTTAGCTTAGCTTGGTATAGATTGTGCTGTGTCCTGCATGAATAAAGAGATACTGCATACAGCCCAGCCATGAGTCCCCGGTCGTCTGTTACCCGCCTGTGAAGCCAGCCTGGCGAAAACAACATCTGTCTCCCGTCAATGAAGCTCAGCCCGACATATGGCGCCCGAACAAGGGACTGACATAAGCCCTGCAACAGGGACCGGCACCGACGTGGGACCTAACCCACCCATCGCCCAGATAAGTAAACTTGGCTACCCATCCTCCATGGGTTGCCTTTCTACTTATGAAGAGGTTTGCCAAAGCCTCTACTATTTCATCATGAGACAGTTACTCTGTCTCTGGAACATTTTGATCTGGGCCACACTTCGGTTCCCTGACTGGGAACTTTGGTTTCTTGTGACCCTAATCATAGAGCTTGGGAGATGCACGGAGATTTCTCCTTGGACTTTCTGGATTCCCTCCCCCATGTTTCCTGAGGAAAAGGACTATATTTTGCTCCTGGCCACAATTTGGTTCTTTATGACTGTCATAGACCTTGGGATATGCATGGGGATTTCCACTGGGACTTTCTGGAATTCTTCTCACATGTTTCCCATGGAGAAGGACTACTCTAATTTGAGGAGCGTTCTCCAGTACCCTGGCAGTCCCCAAGAATGGAGACACGTGGTTAGTTCTACTCTCCTGATTGGATTCTTTCTTTGATGGGAAGATCCATTTTTAAAAATGGGTGCCTGAAGCAATCCAACAGGAACAGTCAGAAGCACCCTAAATGGAATTTCGAGGAGCTTTTTGGACTAGGACGCCCTCCAGGGACTCATAACGCTACATGGTGAGATCTGTTTCATAAGAGAGTGATTTAAATGACTGAATTTTTGTATGACATTGACTTTAAAAAAAAAAAGCTAGACGCAGCCATGATTTCTAGAGACATCCAGAAACAATCCAAAAAAATTTTTTTCCCCTCCTTTGATTTCTTTTTTTACATCTTGGCATAGATCTGAAATGTTTAATCCTGAAACTGTATGAGTTATGGGCAGGGCAGATAGTGCAATGATTATGTTAATTATTCTCATGCCTGAGGCTTCTACCATGGTTCTTCTGTTTACCTTTCCACATTTTATTGAGTTTAAACTGTTTAAACAACCTTAAAATCATACTAGAAAGGACTTCCAATTATAATGGAGTTATCAATTATAGTAAACTTCTAATCTGTTACAAGTTTTGTTTGACAAGTAAGTGAATTTCAGCTGTCAAGTCTTCACATGAAAAAGCATCTACTCAAATGGAATTCCTGGAAATCCATTTGGATCCTGTTCTCTGACATCACCCACAAGATGGAATGACTACAACACACCCCCAGAAACCAATGATGTGACCTGGCATGACCTGAAGAAACAGATTCACAGACTCCAAAGATCACTCTCTACAGAAAAGCAGAATTCTGGTGGCCGACATTCCCCATCGAGACAGAAGTGCAGCGTTTCATCCCCCGGCATTTTCTTCCATGGTCATCTACTTTGGACTGACCTCTCCATTGGACTTACTGGTACACGCTGCTGTGTTTCTCAAAGACTAACTTCAGCCAATTGCCTTGAGACTTTATAGACCTTGTCCCGTCACCTGCAGGCTCTGCCCCAGAGTCAGAAAACTCCCCCTCCTTATTAGGTTATGCCCACAGAGGCATGAAGCACCCCAAGAGGCAAGAGATGCCCAAAGAGGCAGGAAATGCCCTTTGAGGCAAGAGATGCCCCCAGAGGCATGAAGCATTCCCAGAGGCAAGAAATGCCCTTTTGCCTGCTAGGCCTTGCCCTTTGAGGAAAGAAATGTTCCCCTTGGCATCACACTGGTTATTGCTGCTCGCCTATTTTGTTTTCCATGTCTTATGCCAGTTCTTTTGAAAACACCTGTACGATATAGGTTTCTGTTCACCCCTACACTGCTATTCCACTGACAGAGATGAAGCCATTTACAGACATTGACTCAGTTATATATGGCCATTAAGTAAGAGGGAGATGTTGGGGAATTGTGAGGATATGGTTGAGCTTGGAAGGGCTTGAGCCTGAGGGGTGTGTCAATCCTGTTAGTCTCTCTCTCTATGGAGAGGTTGAGCAAGAAGGGACAGTAGAACCCCAAAAAGTGTGCCTCTTATCAGTCTCCTTGCCTAACAAAGTGCCCCACACTCCTGATACTATGGCAAATAGTTAAAAAGAAAGGGGGAGATGTTGGGTAGTATGCCAGCTCCCCCTGGCTTCTGCTTAACCATATGCCTATATAGGGATTGATTTGATCCCATTCAAAGCTTTGGTCTATTTACATAAATCACTTTTACATTTACATAAAGTGCCACACTCCCTCCAGGGCATTGGTGGTTTAGTGGTAGAATTCTCACCTGCTCCATCCCCTCTCCCTGTCACACCCTGATCCTCTCCTTGTCACACTCTGATTTTCACCAGTCACTTTTCTCTCCACCCTCTCTATGTCACATCCTGTTCACACCCTACTTGGGAAGTATATATAAAGACAACATTGTTCGTTTTAGTTTAAGTTTTAGCTTAGCTTGGTATAGATTGTGCTGTGTCCTGCATGAATAAAGAGATACTGCGTACAGCCCAGCCATGAGTCCCGGGTCGTCTGTCTCCGGTCAATGAAGCTCAGCCCAAGCTTGGAATAGTGGAGAGGAAGTGGTAGGGAGGTACTTACTGCAAACTCTAGTGTACTTCTGCTTTCAGGTATATATTTTGCAGTAGTTTATAGATACGTGTGAACATATGCTCTCTCTCACAGAAACTGGTGTATATCTAGGTTTTGGGACTTTGTTAGGAAGTGAACCACCTGAGATTAAATTAGAGTATACTATGAAAGGAAAGGTCTCACCCGAGTAATGAAGCTGAAGGGTTGTCATTCCACACGTGAAGTCTCTGGACACAGTCTGAAGTGAAGCATGTTGAGGTGGCAATCGTTGCATTGGTTAGGTTGTCATCGGCGGATGCAATATTATTTGATATGGATTGGGAGAGGCATACAGGAAAGTGGGCCCTATCCAAGGGTTCCAGGACTGGGGGAAGTAGGGGCTCTATAGTGAAGATGTGAGGTTCCTTCTGTCTTAGGGTTCAAAAAGACAATCGATAGTTAATGTTATCATCAGATTATTTGGTAATTGGGTTAACTTTGAAAAGTCCTTTTGTAAGGGTTTGCTATACAGTACCCAGTATCTTGTATATAGCTGTGCTATTGGATGCTTCTGATCTACTTGGTCTAGGCTTTTGAGAGAGTCCGCATATCAAATACACAGCCTATATATTAAAAAAGATTCAGTTTGTGTTTTGAAAAACTTTGAGACATACAATTGATTTTCCCCCTCTCATATTAATTAACTACTGATTTATATGTCTACATTTTGCTAGGAGTGTACATAAACACCATTCCCACCACCAAAAGACTGTGATCCATCCCTCCCACCCACTCCCACCCCACACTGTCCAAGGAAGCTGCATGTCTACCCCTCACCACAGGGTTTTTACTTTGGTGCCCTACTTACAATTTGGTCAGGTCCTGCTTTTAGTTTCCCTTTCAGATCTTCTTAGTCAACTTCTGTTGATGAGTGGGATCATCCCATATTCATCTTTATCTTTCTGACTTAGCTCACTTAACATAATGCAGAGAAAGCCTATGACAAAATCCAACACCCATTCATACTCAAAACTCTACAAAAAATGGGAATAGATGGGAAATTCCTCAAGATAGTGGAGTCTATATATAGAAAACCTACAGCCAACATCATACTCAATGGACAGAAGCTGAAAGCATTCCCCCTTAGATCAGGGACTAAACAGGGCTGTCCACTGTCATTGTTACTCTTCAACATAGTATTGGAAGTTCTTGCCATAGCAATCAGGCAAGAGAAAGAAATCAAAGGAATACAGATTTGAAGGGAAGAAGTCAAGCTCTCACTATTTGCAGATGATATGATAATATACATAGAAAAACCTAAAGAATCCAGCAGAAAATTACTGGAAGTTATTAGGCAATATAGCAAGGTATCAGGCTACAAAATCAATGTACAAAAATCAGTGGCATTTCTTTATGCAAACACTAAATCTGAAGAAAAAGACATCCAGAAATCACTCCCATTTACTGTTTCAGCAAAATCAATAAAATACCTAGGAATAAAGTTGACCAAAGAAGTGAAAGACTTGTATGCTGAAAACTATGAGTCGCTACTCAAGGAAATAGAAACTGATACCAAGAAATGGAAAGACATCCCTTGCTCATGGATTGGAAGAATAAATATCATCAAAATGAATATTCTCCCCAGAGCCATATACAAATTTAATGCAATACCCATCAAAGTTCCACCAAGCTTCTTTAAGAGAATAGAACAAACACTACAATCATCTATTTGGAACCTGAAAACACCTAGAATTGCCAAAAACATCTTGAGGAAAAGAAACAGAAATGGAGGCATCACACTCCCAGACCTTAAACTATATTGTAAAGCTATCATCATCAAAACAGCATGGTACTGGAACAAAAATAGGCACACAGAGTAGTGGAACAGAATTGAAAGCCCAGAAATAAATCCCCACACCTATGGACATCTAATCTTTGATAAGGGGGCTCAAAGGATTAAATGTAAGAAGGAGGCTCTCTTCAATAAATGGTGCTGGGAAAACTGGGTTGTAACATGCAGAAGAATGAAATTGAACCACTCTATCTCACCAGAAACAAAAATCAACTCCAAATGGATCAAAGACCTAGATGTCAGACCAGAAACAATCAAATACTTAGAGGAAAACATTGGTAAAACACTTTCCCACCTAAACCTCAAGGACATCTTTGATGAATCAAACCCAATTGCAAGGAAGACTAAAGCAGAAACAAACCAATGGGGCTACATCAAATTGAAAAGCTTCTGCACATCCAAAGAGACTATTAAACAAACAAAGACCCCTCACAGAATGGGAGAAGATCTTCACATGCCATACATAAAAGTGACTAATCACCAAAATATATAAAGAGCTCAGCAAACTTAGCACCAAAAAAGCAAATGACCCCATCCAAAAATGGGCAGAGGATATGAACAAAACATTCACTACAGAGGAGATCCAAAAGGCTAACAAACATATGAAAAACTGCTCTAGGTCACTGATTGTCAGAGAAATGAAAATTAAGACAACACTAAGATACCACCTCACTCCTTAAGAATGGCATACATCAAAAAGGACAGCAGCAACAAATCCTGGAGAGGTTGTGGGGACAGAGGAACCCTTTTACATTGCTGGTGGGAATGTAAATTGGTACAGCCTCTGTGGAGAGCAGTCTGGAAAACTCTCCGAAGGCTAAACATAGACCTTCCATATGATCCAGTAATTCCTCTACTGGGGTTATACCCCAAGGACTCCATAACACCCAACCAAAAAGAGGTGTGTACTCCTATGTTCAATTAGCACAATTCATAATTGCTAAATTCATAGCAGCACAATTCATAATTGCTATGTAATTCTAATCACAAAACTGTTAAAATCAACTTTATTATTTATAAAAGCATAAAAAGTATAATAATAAAGGAAATATGAAAGAAGGGAGCTGGAATATGAACTTCAGAGACTCCAGGAATACTATCTTACTTACTTTGTTAAACTGAATATTGCTTTGCAAATCCCAAAGTTGGCATTTTATGAAATTTATTGAGTGGTACATTTTAGTACTAACCCCATGCGTCACTACCCAGCCCCTGAGTGGTACACTTTATAATATAATAAAGTTGCCAATTCAATAATAACTTTGATATTACTGTCTGAAGGCAAATTTCAATCCTTTTGGAAAACAAGTTTTTATTCTGTGGTGACTCTTGGGAAAAGCCTTGGACAGTAATTTTCTGTTGACCATTCCAGTTGTTCTCCTAAAAATCTCAATTAGAGGGGTTAATCCAAACTTAGCTTTTTCTTATATTTGTGGAAAAGCAGAATATCTTTGTAGAAAAAGTCCCCTATTTTCTCTGTGAATAGAGCCATTTTTCTGTCAGATGTTTCTTCACATCAATTATCAAAAAAAATCACCCCAGATGGGCAAGATTGATAATTTGACTGGACCTTTCCTTTTCTTTTCTTTCTTCTTTTCTTTTCTTTTCTTTTCTTTTCTTTTCTTTTCTTTTCTTTTCTTTTCTTTTCTTTCTTCCTTCCTTCCTGCCTGCCTGCCTGCCTTTCTTTTTCTTTCTTTCTTTCCTCCAGGGTTATCACTGGGACTTGGTTTGTGAACTGCAAATCTACTGTTCCTGCAGCCATTTTTTAATATTTTGGATATAACAGAGAGAAACTGAGAGGGGAAGGGGGAGGGGAGAGGGAGGAGGTAAAAGGGGAGAAGGAGAGAAAAGAGGGGAGAGAGAGGGAGAGAGAAAGATAGACCACCTATAGACCTGCTTCACCACTTGTGAAGCTAGGGGCTCAAACTAGGATACTTGAGTGGGTCCATGCACTTTATACTATGTGCTCTTAACTTTGTGTGCCACGCTTGTCCCCTTGGACCTGGAAATGTCTTTAAGGATGCTCCCTCTGCATCTTAGTAGGAACGAAAAGAATGTCTGTTCTCACTCTATCACTAGGGTCACCCAGTTCATTCCTTGAGAAGGGCAGAGGGGAAGATTGACAAAATTACTTTTACTTAGGAATTTAGTGCCTCTCACTAAAACCTAAAAGCCTCAGGAAAGACAGCATCAATTTCTCCTTTTTCTTTTCTTTTCTTTTCTTTTCTTTTCTTTTCTTTTCTTTTCTTCTCTTTCTTTCTTCCTTTCTTTCTCTCTCTCTTTCTTTCTTTCATTTTTGTGGTACTATGCAGAGTGTTGGTTCCTCAGCTCATGGCTTTTGACAAAGATAGTTTTCAACTCTAAATCATTGAATTCGTATCACATAGTAATAATCTAGTATTCTAGTGTTCTCATGATAATATAAAGTACATTAACAGATTGTTTGGGTTTGCTTCCTCCAGCTCAAGAGCCATCTTAGCTGATCTTAGCTAACTTTGTTCACCAATCTGATTGATAACTTCCCAATTGATCCATTTGTATACTACTTAGGAGAAAAAGACTAATCTATTTGCATTTTCTGATGCTTTTGGTTGCTTTGTTCAAGTAAGCAATAGTGTTTCAATATTCGCTCTCCTCTTTGAAAACTGATTGCTGTGACGGCAACGTTTTGACACCTACATCCTAGCACTAGTGGTATGACCTTAAGATAAAAAGTCCAGGGAGTTGGGCGGTAGCGCAGTGGGTTAAGCACATGTGGTGCAAAGCTCAAGGACCTGTGTAAGGATCCCAATTCGAGCCCCCGACTCCCCACCTGCAGGGAAGTCGCTTCACAGGCGATGAAGCAGGTCTGCAGGTGTCTATCTTTCTCTCCCCCTCTCTGTCTTCCCCTCCTTTCTCCATTTCTCTCTGTCCTATCCAACAACAATGACATCAATAACAATAATAATAACTACAACAAGAAAACAACATGGGCAACAAAAGGAATAAATAAATAAATAAATATCTAAAAAAAAGATATAAAGTCCAAGTGGAAATTTTCTGATATATATATTTTTATCTTCTCTATGGAGATACAGTTCTTTGGTGTTTCTAGCCAGGAATGGATTCCATGGTTGAAAGAATTCTTTGATTGAGGAGAACTTCCATTGTTGTAATTTCAGTTACGTCATTGAGTCTGATACATGATTTTCCTGTTATAGTCATACTTGTGTTGTATATAAGAGTTTTGTTAACTTGAGAACCATCTGTCCTTTGGCTAAGACTTCTCTGTCTTGTGATGTATAGTTTCTACTTTTGGAGAGCAATATAACTTCCAACTTTGGGGGAGTAATTCATTTTTGCCTTCTCTCCTATATATATAGAAATCCATTTAAAATTGTGCCAGAATAATGCTTTAACACCTTTTACTGATCTATCAGCTATCATAAAGTAATGAAGAATGCTAGAAAATATGAAAATGTATTATTCAAGATGCCATTGCAAGTCTTTTTTTTTTTTTTTTTTTTGCCTACAGGTTATTGCTGGGGCTCGGTGCCTGCACTATGAATCCACTGCTGCTGGAGGCTATTTTTCCCATTTTTGTTGCCCTTGTCATTATTATTATTGTTGTCATTGCTACTATTTGCTGTTGTTGGTTGGATAGGACACAGAGAAATTGAGAAAAGAGGGGTGACAGAGAGGGAGAGATAAAGACTGATCTGCAGACCTGCTTCACTACCCATGAAGTGACCCCCCTGCAGGCAGGGCGTCAGGGACTCGAACCAGGATCCTTACTCCGGTCCTTGCACTTCGCGCCATGCGTCTTAACCCGCTATGCTACCGCCCGACCCCTTGTAAGTCATTTTTTAATTATTTAGATTTGTCTATATTCCTTCTTACTCTGCAAGTTAGACTGCAGAAACCAGAGTTTTACTTTAAGCTTTCTTTTACTGTGAAACTATTACTTATTATTATTTGGTATTCTTTGACAGAACAGTAACTTGAGCAGCTCAGAAGTACAGAAAAGCCTTAAAACTCTATGCAAGTCATAGTTGATATAGTCTAAGATCAAGAGGATTGATACTTGTTTATCCATAGGGTCAAGAAATATGTAACTTTGAGGACTTTATACAGTCTTGCTTCACTTCCAAATATAATATAATGACAGAGGTGATATTTCTGAGTGAGAACCATAGAATGCAATTCCTTCATTCCCTCTAAAACAAACTTTGAATTGATTCAAGGTAAAAACATCTCTGTGACTTAACCTGGGATTTAACTTACCACCTAATGTCTGTTGGGAAGTAATATTATCCTGACAGCTTGACCATTTTCTTCTTCTTCTCCTCCTTCTCCTTCTCCTCTTTCTTCTGAAGTGACAGTTATTTCTGTGTATTCCAAAATTGGCATTACTTTCACTTCTGCTTTCACTAATCACATTCCCTTTTATCTGCAGTGGAAGCTCCTCATCATTTTTACTTTACATTTTCGAATTAATTGGATATATTTATTTTTAAAATATTTTAACTTTATTTATTTTATAGGACTGAGAGAAATTGAGAGGGGAAAGGGAGTGAATAAAGAAAGAGAGAGAGAAGAGAAGAGAAGAGAAGAGAAGAGAAGAGAAGAGAAGAGAAGACACCTACAGTACTGCTATACTGCTTGTGAAGCTTCCCCCCTGCAGTTGGGAACCAGGGGCCTAAAGCTGGGTCCTTGTGCATGCTATCATATGCACTTAACCAGGTTCACCACCACCTGGACCTTATTTAATTAGACTTAACTGAACAAATCAAGACAATAACCACTCTGCTCACTAAGATAGGTAGCTCATGTGGTCTGACCCAGAGTTTTTTTTACTCAGATAAAACCTTATTATCAGGTTACTCAGATAAGGAAAGCGAGTAGGAAACACTGACTAGGTCCAACAAGTCTGAGTGGTTTTTATTTTATAATATTTTTAGTGTTTGGAAAAAAGCTGAGGGATTAGAGATGAACTTAGTGATATAACCTCAGAAGGATGTATCCCCAATTACCTTTAATGACCATTACAAATTCACATACCCTCAGTATATGCAAACTCTACTTGTTCTCCTTTATTTAATATCTGTTTTTTTTTTTATTACTGCCAAACTTGGCAGTTATTAAGGTTCTAAAGTTTCTTCTTTAAATTCCCAAGTGGTCTGAAATTCACTAACCTTTCTTAAGAAGATGACAATAGAAAAATGAAAACAAGAATATGAATATAAAAAAGGCAAATAATTTTTTTACATAGCTAAAGGAAATTGTTTCTTCTATTATGCACTATTCTCATTAATATTTCTTTGTTATAACTATCTCTGGTTTATACAGTTAAATTTCTTCCTTTTCTCTTGAGTCATATATTCCTTTTGAAATCAGGGAACATTGACAGGTAATATAGCATTATTGGCATCATGTCTCCTGATGCAGAGCAGAAAGCAAGAGCTGCATTCCTGTGTTCCTGGCTGGGTCTTTACAGTCTGCAGTATGTTCGCTTTGGAAGTTACTACTCTGTCCTGCTCCCACCACCAACAGTGAAACAGCATCCATCCATTTATCTTTATTCTGCCCTTCACAATGAAAGAATCCATTATCTCTATATCACAAGTTTTCCAGTATTCCCATTAAATCTCCCATACCCCCTTTCCCACAACCCTCCCCTTCACTCCTCCACCCCAGACACAGGCTAAGTAGTTTATTTGGCATGAGTTCAAAGCCCTCATTACCTAGGTTATTATTATTATTATTTTAGTTTGTGAAAGTCCTTAAAAGTACTGTGCAGAGAACTGCAAATACTTTTTTTTTACTCTTACCTTTGCTAACCCAGAAAAGATACTTTAAAATATTGCAAGTTAAAATTTTGTGTCTTTTCACATTTTTGACATACATTGAACCTGAGGTCAACTAAAATTTCCATATCCTTTTTGTAAGCCAGGTTTCTCTTATGTTCTTTTGAATAACTTTGTTTCTACCCTCAATGTGGGAGGTCATTGTCTTTAACTTTAAAAATTTTTATTTATTTATTTATTTAGTCCCTTTTGTTGCCCTTATTGTTTTATTGTTGTCGTTGTTGGATAGGACAGAGAGAAATGGAGAGAGGAGGGGAAGACAGAGAGGAGGAGAGAAAGATAGACACCTGCAGACCTGCTTCACCGCCTGTGAAGCGACTCCCCTGCAGGTGGGGAGCCGGGGTTCCAACCGGGATTCTTATGCCGGTCCTTGTGCTTTGCGCCACCTGCGCTTAACCCGCTGCGCTACAGCCCGACTCCCTGTCTTTAACTTTTTACTTGCTAGAAACAATGAGTCTTAAGTTTATCAATTTATTTTGCTGTATCTTTTTTTTTTTTTTTTCTTTTAGCAAACTATGTCTGTGACCTTAAGGATGAGGACACTATAAACCTATAATAATATACATCATATCTATTTAATTCAACAGAATATTAAGATAATATTAATATGCAAAGTTTATTAGATAATTAGACTCATCAAAAAGCATATTTTATTTATAATATTAAAAAAACTTTCTAATTGATCAAAACAAGTGTTGGGTCATTATATATAATATGTGCAACAATAGTTAAGAAAATAAAAATCATCATCAACATGTCCAAGAGGTCCTACCTTGCCCTCAGTATAAAACAACAATGGTAGAAACCGCTCCACTCTCTGAAGGGAGGCTGTGTCAACATACTCTGCCACTTGAGGAATACAGGTCCTGAAATTAGTGCAGCCTAGAATGTTCCTAGCTGTGACCATGGACTGTGAGCTCAGAGTGACAGGGATGCAGAGGTTACACAAGCTTCTGTGTTCAATATGAATAGACATGCACCCTAGGTCAGATCAATGGGGTTTATAGTTAATGGTATTTATACACTTTCCCCATATTTGGGAGCTTCTCTCTGCCCTAATTCAGCTTCCTAGTCCTATCCTCAACTCTGACATCATATTCCCAGACAATACTCCTAGCCCACCTGCATGTTAGCGGTTAGGCTCAGTCAAAAATAAGTATAGTTATGGCTTCTTGGAATATACCTAAAATAGAATTCCTAGCTTCTTCCAACATGAAGACCCCAATTCTCCACTAGACATGGGTGTTGGCAGTTCGATCCGTGCTCCATGTTTCTGTCTTTCCCTAGTGGGGCAGGACTCTGGAGAGGTGGGGTTCCATGACACATTGGTGACATCGTCTGCCCAGGGAAGCCAGGTTGGTGTCATGGTAGCATCTGCAACTTGGCAGCTGAAAAGCATTAAGATATAAAGCAGAAAGTACTGTCTAATAATCAGGACCTTAAGGTAAGACCTTAAGGTAAGACAGATGAGATTTAGGGTCTCCATTTTGGAGAAAGAAAAGGTCTATATTAGGTATATTCCAAGGGGCCCAAGACATTACTAAATTTTGCCTGAGCCTTATAGCTAACATGCAGGTGGACCAAAGGTATTGTCTGGGGAGATGGTGTCATAGTTGGAAATAAGACTAAAAACCTGGATCAGGGCAGAGAGTAGCTCCCAAATATGGGTAAAGTATATAAATATCATTAACTATAACCACATCAATTTGATCTGGGGCCCATATTCAGCACATGAGCCTGTACAATCTCTGCATCCCCATAGGTCTGAGCTTGCATTCCGTGGTCATAACTAGGAACATTCTAGGCTGCACTCATTTCGGGACCAGTCTTTCTTGCATGGCAGAGTTTGTTGACCCAGCCTCTGTTCAGAGTATGGCAGTCCCTACCATTGTTGTTCCACATTGAGGGCAAAGTCCTGTAGAGACTCACAAGCAGGTCTATGACACTGTTCCTGATGGACATGACCAGCAATTCCACTTACTTTCTTTAAGAAAATAGGACAAGATAGCCTCCTTAGCGCAGTAGGCAGCGCGTCAGTCTCATAATCTGAAGAAAATAGGACAAAATTTACAGTCATTTATCTGGAAGCAGAAAACACCTTGAATCGCCAAAATAATCTTAAGAAAAAGAAACAGAAATTGAGTCATTACACACCCAGATCTCAAACTATATTATAAGGCCATTACAATCAAAACTGCCAGGTACTGGACCAAAAATAGATACACAGACCAGTGGAACAGAATCGAAAGCCCAGAACTAAAACTCCACACTATGGATATCCAATTTTTGATAAGGGGGCCCAAACTATTGAATGTATGAAGGAAGATCTCTTCAACAAATGAAAAATTGGGTTGAAACATGCAGAAGTATGAAACTGAACCACTTTATCTCACCATTTGGAGTTGACAAAAATCAACTCCAAATGGATTAAGGACCTGGATGTTAGACCAGAAACTATCAAATCAATAGAGGAAAATATTGGTGAAACACATTCCCATCTAAATCTTAAGGGCATCTTTGATAATACAGACCCAATTTTAAGGAAGACTAAAACAAAAATAAACCAATGAGACTACATCCAATTGAAAGGTTTCTACACATCAAAAGAAACCATTACTCAAAGAGACTCCTCACAGAATGGGAGAAGATTTTTACATGCCATATATGAGACAAGAGGCTAATAACCAAAATATATAAATAGCTCACCAAACTCAGCAACAAAAAGGCAAATGACCCCACCCAAAAGTAGGCAGAGGATAGGAACAGAATATTCAACACAGAAGAGATACAAAAGGTCAACAGACATATGAGAAATTGCTCCAAGTCTTTGATTGTCTGAGAAATACAAATTAAGACAACAATGAGATACCACCTGTGTCATACATCAGAAATGGAAGCAACAACAAATGCTGGAGAGATTGTGAAGACAAAGGAACCCTCCTGTACTGCTGGTGGGAATGCCAATTGGCCCAACCCCTGTGGAGAACAGTCTGGAGAAACCTCACAAGGACCTTCCTTATGACCCAGTAATTCCTCTCCTAGGGATTTATCTTAAGGAATCAAAGACGCATATCCAAAACTATATATGTACACCTATGTTCATAGCAGCACAATCTGTAATCGCCAAAACCTGGAAGCAACCTGGGTGTCTAACAACAGATGAGTGGCTAAGAAAATTGTGTTATACATGCACAATGGAATACTACTCAGTTGTTAAGAATAATGAACTCTTGTTCATTATTTATTCATCATTACCTTGTCTGACCCATTTCAGATGGAGCTAGAAGGAATTATATTGAGTGAGATAAGCCAGAAAGAAAAAGATGAGTATGGGATGATCCCATTCATAAATAGAAGCCAAGAAAGAAGAACAGAAAGGGAAACTCAAAGCAGAATTTGACTGAATTTGGAGTAATGCACCAAAATAAAAAAAACTCTGGAGGGGAGGGGAGGGGAGGGAAGGGTAGGGAAGGGAAGAGAAAGGAAGGGTAGATTTCCAACTCTACTCTAAGGGGCACAGACCTTTGGTGGTGGGAATGGTGTTAACATACGCTGCTGTTAACTTACAGTCTTATCAATCACTGTGTAATCAATAGGAGAATGGAAAAGTAGATTGAATGTCTTGAGCTTTTTAATGCACAGACTTCAGTTCTGAGTATATAGTCCTCCAATCTAAGCACTTAAGGTTTCATATTAGTATATTAGAATTAGAATATTAGAATTTTAACACTGGACTTAAATTGTTAATGCATTTCAAATAATGACTTTTTTCCCCTGAAATATTAAATCACCTACAATCTTAGACCAGGGAGACCAGAAGCAACTGATCTTGTCAGTATATAAGATATAGCTATTATAAATAGCATTAAATGACATAAATCACGGTATGGTCCTATATGATATAGTAAGTCATAACCATGAGATTTTCAAAGTAAAATATGCTCCCAAATAACTTGGTTTCAATAATAATTCAAAAAATAGTCTCATAATGTTATATCTTTTGTAGAAAATGACAATGGCTATCCATTACTGTGCACACAAACCCTCATAATGCATGATCAGCACAGTGTCAAAGCTAAGAACGTGAACTCTGGACCATGACTGTTAGGGCTCACACTGAATCCCTGACACTCGGTAGCTGGAATATCCTTATAAGTTACTTAACTTCTCCACATCTCAGTTTCCTCATTTATGGTATGAAGTCTACCTTCATATCTACCCTACTCTCATTGGGTTTTGAGCAACACTGGAAAGGCCAATTATTTTTTATGGAGAGAGGAGGGGAAGACAGAAAGGGGGAGAGAAAGATAAACACCTGCACACCTGCTTCACCGCCTGTGAAGCGACTCCCCTGCAGGTGGAGAGCCAATGGCTAGAACCGGGATCCTTATACCAGTCCTTGCGCTTTGTGCCACACGCACTTAACTCACTATGCCACCACCTGAAAAAGGCCATTTTTTTAAAGACTAAATTTTTAAAAAATCTGGAAGAATAATGGCTGCTATGTATGTGTCAGCTATTATTATCTTTTCAGCTTTATCTCCCATCACTAATACACTTCTTTCCTTGCAGTTTCCTAGATTACAGCCAACATTGGTTCTCTTTCCTTTCCTCAAAAGATTCAATTTCCTTCCCTCCTTCCATTTCGTAGTCCCTCCTGTTTCTCCATGTGAATTCTGACCTTACCTTTGTAATAGCATTCCTTGATCACTGTAACTAAGACCTCTTGGCCTTACTTTGAGAGCATTTGATTAATTTTTGCTTCCCTTTATATAGGGTGTTGTCTGTGTGGCTGATCATTGGAGATCCTGTGTATAAATAGGATTTGACATAGCAGGAGTGCTGGATCATTTTGGCTGTCAGCTTCTGTCATGTAAGGTATCGTGATGCCAGCAGGTGGCACCAAAATGCATATTATCAATGTCTTAAACTTCAGGCCTGTAGGTCTCAATGCAATCAGAAATCTAAGGGCAGCTTAGATTTTCTTATTTCTTGAACACAAACATTTATTTATGTGTTCAAGCAAATCTTATTCTTACACAAATCCTTTAGTAAAATGAGGGAATCTGCACCAAACTAAAAAAAAAAAAAAAAAAAAAAATCAACCAAAAAAACACTGCTGCTTTCTTACAATATTAGGCCCAATACTTCTTCTAGCGTTTGCCCTTCTTCCATAGCCAGTCAACAGCGTCAGGTTGAGCCTGGTGTCTGCTTGTTGCTGGCTTTGAAAGTGACTGGGATCCATGTGGATTCAGTCGGCTAGGAAGGACGTCAGTTTCCCCAATAAATGGGTACTCACGGGATGCACCACGAGAAGGTCGATCCAATGCATCCCAGGCCCAATACTGATCTCATATCAATCAAAACTGGCTTACAGGAAGAAAGAAATGCTCTTTTTTAAATTTTCTAAGTCATTTTATTGGTGAGGTCATGGTTTACAATTATTGATATACAGGTACAATTTCTTATTTCTTCATGATAGATGTTTGCTAAACACTCGTGCCCTCAACTTAGATCCTTTTCCACCATCACACACTGAGATTCTCAACACTCTGTACCTCCTCCCCAAGTCCTTTGCTTTGATGTAGTACACTATACCCAGTTCAAGTTTCACCTCATGTTTTCCCTTTCTATTGTTTCTTAAGTTTCACCCATAAGCGAAATCATCTGGTCTTCATTATTCTCCTTTTGGTCTATCTCACTTGACAAGATTCCTTCAAGATCCATCCAAGATGAGGTAAAAAGAGATTACTTCATCCTTTTAAAGGGTTGAGTAGTATTCCACTGTATATTGGTACCACAATTTTCTTAGCTATTTGTTTGTTGTTGAACACCTAGGTTGCTTCCAAGCTTGGGCTATTACAAATAGTGCTGCTATGAACATAGTATACATAGATGTCTTTGAATAGGTGTTTTTGCTTTCTTTGGATAAATTCCCAGGAGAGAAATTACCTGGCTGAAGGGTAAGAAGGCCCCATCCTATTTTCCACAAGGGTTGGATCAATTTTTGCATTCCCACTATCAATGCTGAAGATTTCTGTTTCCCCCACATCCTCACCAATATTTCTCATTTCTGTCCTTTTTAATGTATGACATTCTCACAGGGATAAAGTGGTATCTCATTGTTGTCTTATTTGCATTTCTCTAATCACCAATGACTTGGAGTTTTTTTGCGTTTTTTTCCCCATGTTCCTTGGACAAAGATAACAAGTCTTAAGGAATGAAGTTCCAATTCTGGTCATCACTGACTGGTATTCGGTAAAATAATTCCCATGCAATTTGTTTTAATTTCTGAAAGAGACTATCTTAAACCAAAAAGTATTGTGCAAAGCTCAAAGTAAGGGAGATGAAATGGTAAATTTTGATGAATGATATGAATTTGGGGACTTCTTTTTCATATACATTAATATGATTAATCATTAACTGCTTTTAGCAAAAATACATAAGTAAGTATATGAACAAATTATAAGTAGAAAGACTATTTTTCAGGAGTTTTGATTTTTAGGGGAGCAAAATTGGCCAGAAAGGTGGGGAGAAATGTTGAATTAGTTTTTTTGGCTATTGCGGCCATATCAGGATTACTATGGCGACACATAGCCAAACAATGACATTGTCTTTCAAGTTCGAGTGCCAGGTTTAGGAAACTAGCCACACCCTGTACAGCTCAAAGGACTGCCTCTCAATCCCTTCTTTTCCTGCTAAGTGGCTGTTGAAAGAATGAAACCACAGAGACACTCATCAGCATCATGGACAATATTAATTAATTCATATATTTACTCCTTCATTTAGCAAATATTTACCCTCAACTACCTAGTAGTTTGTCCTGGGGGCAAAGTCAGTTCTTAGAGAAAGCTTAATATTCTGCTAGATATGATTTTTCCCTAAAGGGTGTATCTAAAAAATAATAATACTTCCTTCCATTGAAACTTTACATCAGGCTCAACCTGACGCTGTTGACTGGCTACGGAAGAAGGGCAAACACTAGAAGAAGAACTTCCTTCCATGCTTCTATACTATTGAAGTTGAAGGAGGAGGCTCTCACATCTGCAGGCCATTGGGCTAATGCAAATGAAAGGCATTTCCTGTTAACACCTCTGAGACTGTGGAAAGCTGGGCTCTTGAAAGAATGAAAGTTTGCTGAAGTCTCTTAGTTCTCAGTCCCAAGTAAGTTCTCTGAGGATGATTATGTCAAACTGGTCAAGTCCTTCAATTTACTTTTTAATGTTGAAGATTGAAGGAGCTTATATTCCCCAAAGCAGAAACAGACACACAAACAAGTAGCAAGAACTGAAATAGAGAAAAACTAAATGGAAAGAACACTTAGATACCAATTGTATGCCAGATCCTCTATGTACAATGTATGCAATAGGTGCTGTTATCAAATTGCTCAAGCACCTTGCTGGACTTCTTCTACTCATTTGGATGTGTATGTAATATCACTCCAAATAAGACATACTGAAGATAATCATAGGAACATAGAAACTCAAACTATGCTGGTTTTTGTTCATATAAGTGAGATCCACAGTCTATGCCATGATAAAACTACCGTGCAGTTACTAGAACATATGCTTCCTATAGAGTGTGGTTAGTGTGGTGAGGGGATGATAGTTTAATTCAGGTGGCAGTAAGGTTATTTAGAAAGATTTTGTGAGGCAGCTTACCCTGGACAATATCTACTTTGCTATGCACATGGCCTATGTTTGAGCCTGCCCTCCTGCCTCACCCCCTCACACTGTTCTGTGGTGTCTCCCTCTTTTTTCTGTTTCTCTCTTTCTCTGAAAATACAATAGTTGACTCAGAGTGGTGAAGTACCAGAAATGGGAAACTTTTTTTTTGTACTATACATGAATATTTACAAATATTGTAACATTTGGGCCTCACAGATAATTAATTACTGGATTACATGTTCATTTATTTCACTAAAAGCCTTAAGCTTTTTTTGGGGGGGTGCGGGGGGTAGTCACCAGGGTTATCCTGCATAATTCCATTAATTCTGGATGTATTTTTTTATTTTATTAAAGAAGAAAGAACGCGTTTGGCAAAGGACAGCCCCTCAACATTAAGTTGGAGGACTCGAAGAGCAGGACCAACAGCTTGAAAGCTGTCAGGAGCCGCTTGTTGCTGGCTTTGAAAGTGACTGGGATCCATGTGGATTCAGTCGGCTAGGAAGGATCGTCAGTTTCCCCAATGAATGGGTACTCACGGGATGCACCACGGGAAGGTCGATCCAATGCAT
The DNA here is from genome assembly GCF_950295315.1 of Erinaceus europaeus. NCBI lineage: Eukaryota > Metazoa > Chordata > Mammalia > Eulipotyphla > Erinaceidae > Erinaceus > Erinaceus europaeus. The sequence goes on along the minus strand of NC_080164.1, from coordinate 124,381,395 downwards.
CCCTTTTCTTAAAGATAGAAGGTAAAAAACAGAGAGGGAGAGAAAGACAGAAGAGAGACACCACAGCACGTTTCCACTGCTCATGAAGCTTCTCTGATGCACCATACTCTTATATGGTAGATGGGGGCTTATCCTCAGGTCCATGCATAGAGGAAAGTGTGCACTTTAACACAGCACCATACCATGATAAACCAGGCTAAGGATGCTGACTCTCCTGTACAGGGAGATAGAAAGTCATCGAAAGACTATGAGCTGATGAATGACATGAAGAAACTTTTAACAGGATAACTCTTATTTCTGTGATGAGACTAGACCATAGGGAAGGAAGGCTAGAAGCTGAGTAACACTTAGACATATAGTGATAAATCAAATGAGAGACAATGTATTTATTTATTTATTTAATTTATTTATTTCCTTTTTGTTGCCCTTTATTGTTGTAGCTATTATTATTGTTGATGTCATTGTTGGATAGGACAGAGAGAAATGGAGAGAGGAGGGGAAGACAGAGAGGTCGAGAGAAAGAGAGACACCTGCAGACCTGCTTCACCGCTTGTGAAGCGACCCCCTTGCAGGTGGGGAGCTGGGGGTCTCGAACCGGGATCCTTAGGCCAGTCCTTGCGCTTTGCACCACTGCGCTAATGCCCGACTCCCATGAGAGATAATATTACCTTGCACCAGTTTGGAAATGGTAGTAAGCAGTAGAAATCTGGGGGAATAATATAAAAAACATCAACAAGCTTGTTCTGGTTATGCTGCTTTTAAAACATAGTCAACTAGCTCCTATGCTAGTTATGTAAGTGTACATATTTAAGGCTTACAAAACAGTTCTTACCTTTGGGAACTCAGAAATAAATAAAATTAAACTGGTTCTACAGTCAAAGGACCAAATATTGCAAGTTCACTGTATTTGGTGGTTTTTATTCCGAGAGAAGACCTCTAGATTTTACTGGATATGAGTCCAGTAAAAGTAGCTAAAATCTACGTGGTAGTTATGTGGCAGAGTAAGTTGAAAGATCCAAGGAACAAGTTTTGGGAAAGACCTTAGCAATTATCAAATGACAGTGACAAACCCAGCAAGGGGAAATCCACTACAAATCTCAGTTTCTATATATACACCTGCTCAGCTTTCTTGTTGACCCCTGAACTACACGTGGACAAAGCAGTTGCTTTAGTGGAAGAGGAATGCTGACACCTATCACAGAAAGATAAGAAATTGTACTCAGGTGATAACTGACTTGTACATCATTATTTCCCTAATAAAATAGTTAAAAAAAAAAAGTAATGACATCAGTTTAGAGGCACTTATGGTCCAGGTAAGAACATTTGTGAATTTAGACAAGTGGGAATTTTATTAAGATATTGTTGGTCTGTTCATAGTATTGGTCATTTTATTTTTCCAAAATTAAAAAAAAATGAGTTGAAAAAGGGAAAAACAAACAAAAAACCTAACCGTTTCCTTTTTTTGTGAAGAACACACATTTAATATTTTTAAGAAATTCATTAAACTTTAACAGAAAATGCATAGTTAAATCCACACCCAGACACATCATAACCAACTTTTGAAAACCCAGGATAAAGAAAAGTCTTGAATTTTCAATAAGAAAAAATAAATGACATGATTTATATAAGGAAATGACTATTATTAATTTTTAATATTTTATTTATTTATTAGATATAGACAGAGAGAAACTTAAAGGTGAGGAGGTAGAAAGGGAAAGAAACAGAGAGACACCTGCAGCTCTGCTTCACCACTCATGAAGCTTTCTTCATGCAGATGGGGACCAGGGGTTTGAACCTGGATCCTTGCACACTGTAATGTGTGCACTTAACCAGGAGTGCCATTGCTTGGCTCCCAAAAATTATTATTTTAATTACAACTGACTGACATACCAAAAGCCAGAACAGAATAGAATTTTATTTTTAAAGTACAGAAATAAAACTGTCAACCCAGATGGGTTGAGGAGATAGTTTAATGGTTATGCGAAAAGAATTTCATGCCTGAGGCACTAAAGGCCCTCAGGCTCAATCCCCAGCACCACCATAAGCAGTGCTGTGGGTGGGAGGGATGGGATAGGGCAAGAAAAGGCAGCCAACCCAGAGTTCTATAAGGAAAAAAAAAAAAAAAGGTCTCTAAGAGTCAAAACAAAATGAAGATTTTTTTTTTTTCAGATTAAATAAAAAAGTAAGAGGGAGTTGGGTGGTAGCACAGCGGGTTAAGCTCAGGTGTCGCCAAGTGCAAGGACCGGCTTAAGGATCCCGGTTCGAGCTCCTGGCTCCCCACATTCAGGTGAGTCACTTCACAGACGGTGAATCAGGTCTGCAGGTGTTTCTCTTTCTCTCCCTCTCTGTGTCTTCCTCTCCTCTCTCCATTTCTCTCTGTCCTATCCAACATCGGCGACATCAACAATAACAACAATAACTACAACAATAAAACAACAAGGGCAACAAAAGGGAATAAATATTTTTAGAAAGTAAGAACAGTTCTTACTAACAGACCTATAGTAAAATATATATATGTTGTTCAGGCTGGAAGAACATTATAACAGACAGAAACTTGCATCTTCAAGAAGGCAGAAGAATAGAAATAAGATTATGTAGGTAAATATAAATTCTATTTTTCTTCTTAATTTCTTTAAGTATGTGTTGGTTGGGAGCAAAAATCACATCACCATTGTAGAGCTTATACTCTACATATCTCATTTGAAAACTGCAGCATAAAAGGTGGGAAGAAGGTAAATGAAACTTTATGCCTGTAGCTTCCTACCCTTTAGGTAAGATACTATAGTAGAAATGTTGGAGTTGTAGAATGTACTTTCTAAAATAACCAATTGAAAAGTAATATAAGATAGACCCAAGGTGCCATTATGGTATCAAATGTAGTACTAAGGAATTCAGTTGATCTCACCAACAACAAAGACCGGAGGGGCACACACATACACACTAAAATGGTAGATTTAAATTCAACTACATCAGTAGTTACATTAAATGAATATAATGATAAATCCATCACTGGATATAAAAATAATAAGGTTAAACATCAAGCTACAAAATATTCATGACACATATGCATTAAAAATAATCGGTTAGCAAAAATTATTTTGAATATACCATGGACGAGTGTGGTTTTGTAGCAATAGAATTTTGTTTATGAAATCAGTCAGCAAGATTGACTCAACCTTCTGAGCTTGGTTGTGTCAATTTGCCAAGGAGATTGACTATATGGCAAGAGAAAAGTAGGTTACAGGCATAACTTTGTAAATACTTGCTATGTGAGAAGCAAAGGGCAAGACATATGCCGAGTAGAAGGCCTACATTGCATCACTTGGTCACTGTATTATGAGGTCTGTCTCTGAGTGTATCTCTCCCTCCTTCCTCTTCTCTCTCTCTCTATCTATCTCCCTCCCTCCTTCCCTCCTTCCAGTCATGGGGCTTAGTGCTGGTGCCAGCACTATGAATCACCACTTCTAGTGGTCTTTATTTTTTTCATTCAATAGGATAGAGAAATTGAGAAGGGAGGAGGACCTAGAGAAAAGAGAGAAAGAAAGACACCTGAAGATCTGCTTCACTGCTAGTAAAGCATCCCCCATGCAGGTGGGGAGCAGGGGCTTGAACCCAGGTCTTTGCACCTATCCTTGTGTGTAGTACTATGTATACTTAATCAGGTATGCCACTTCTTGGCTCCCTCTCCTCTATTTCTCTATCAGTAAAAGAAAAAAAAGAGAGAAGGAAGGAAGGGAGAAAGGAAAGAAGGAAGGAAAGAAGAGAGAGGGGGAGGGAGGGGAGAGAGTGAAGGAAAGAAGAAAAGAAAGGAAGGAAGGAAAGAAGGAAGAAAGAGAGAGAAAGAAAGAGGCAGGTCACTAGGGACAGTGGAATCATCATGCAGATGCTGAGCTCCAGTGATAACCCTGGTGACCAAAGGGAAAAACAAAAGCTATTTGTTTCATGAGAGGAAAAAAGAGACACTGGCATATGTAGTGCTGGGGACTGAAGTGGAGACCACATGCGTGCAAATCTAAAACTCTACTACTTCACCATTTTCCTAGCTTCATACTCTGCATTTTTTTTTTGACAGGACAGAGAGAGATTGAGAGGAAGGGTGAGATAGAAAGGGAGAGAGACAGACACATACTCTACATTCTTAATGAGAGGAAGGAGAGTTCTGGGATCCAGCCTATCCATACCACATCAGAGTCCAGGAGTATTCAGTCCCAAGGGCATTCCCAGTGATCATTTGAGTGGTGAAAGATGAGCTAAGATATTTAGGTCTGTAGAGGTGGTCTTGTTCCTTATAGATATGCAAGTATCATCAGAAAAAGGCAAGCTCAAGAAACCATGTATTAGAGCACCAAAGTAAAAATCTCTGGGGTGGAGGGTGAGAGTAGATGTTCAGCTTCACTGGGGTGGGGGTGGGGAGATCGGGACATAATCTTTTGGTGGTGGGAATGGTGTTGATGTACACTCCTATGAACTTGTAGTCTCATAAATTACTATTTAATTAATATGAGAGGGGAAAAATTGATTGAATGTCTCAAACTTTTTAATACAGACCATAGGCTGAGTATATGTTCCTTCATTCTAAGCACTTAAGACTTCAATTGTAATCAGAATGAATTTTAATGGTGGTCTCAAATTGTTAATATATTTCTAATAATGACTAGTTCTTTGAAATGTTGACTCTTCTAAAAGCTTAGACCAGGAAGAACAGAAGCAACCAGTGGCATTACTTTATAAGACACAGCTATATATAAATAATGTCAAAGGACATAAATTATGGTGATGTCATGTATGATACAGCAAATCCCATCAATGGGATTTTCAAAGTTTCCAATTGCCAAATAATTTGATTATAGCAATAACTACCTATTGTCTTCTTAAACCCTAAGATAGAGGAACCTCCTGCTTCCTCTGTAAAGCCCATATTTCCCCTAGTCCTGGAACCTCTAGGGTGGAGCTCACTTTCCTGCATACTTCTCTCAATTCATACCAAATGAATTCATACTGAATCTGCTGATCCCAGCCTAATCAATGCAATGCATACCACCTCAGCATGCTTCACTTCGGAATGTGTCCAGAGACATCAAGAGTGGAATGTCAACCCTTCAGCCTCATTACTAGGTGAGACCGTTCCTTTCTCATAGGAATCTCTAATTTCATTTTGGGTGGTTTACTTCCTAAAAAAAAGTCCCCAAACCTAGATATATACCAGGTCCCATGCGATAGGGCATAGGTACACATGTATCCATAAATTAGGGCAAAATATATACCTGAAAGCAAAAGTGCACAATAGTCTGCAGTGAGTCAGTATATGCAGCAAGCAAGTTGAAAGACCTAAAAAGACACCATAAAGTTCCTAATGAAATAGTTTTTACTTAGACCTAGGTACCTTCCTCACCTACTTCCTATTACACTTCCCTCAGTCACTCCAAAGGCAACTTTAAAGTAAGGACTACAAAAGCTGAATAAGGGCAAGAGACTGGCATACTTTAATGATGACTCTTTAGTCACTATCAGGCCACCCCATCATCTGGGGCCCTAGTCAGGGGATGCTGGGATTCCCACACAGACATGATGGGCCTCGACCTCTAACAGATCCCTCTCTCCATTGACACTGGTCATCTCCATCAGGAACAACACAATAGGCTCCTTTTTGGGCCCCCATAGGACCTTGCCCTCAATGTGGATCAACAATATTAGAGAGTGTTCCATCCTCCAAAGGGAGGCTGGACAACATACTCTATCTACTACCTGAGGAAGATGGGTCCTAAAATTTGAACAGTTTGGAATGTTCCTACTGATGACCACAGAATGTGAGCTCAGACACAATCTCCATCTGCAACATTCCAGCCTTTAGAATCATGATTAGTCAACAATTTGTTTGGCTTTATATGTTAATTCTTTTTTCATCAACTAGGTTCCAAATGCTACCATAATGCCAACCGGACTTCCCTGGGCAGACAACCCCACCAGTGTGTCCTGGAGCCCCACTTCCCCAGATCTCTGCCCCACTAGAAAAGAAAGAGACAGACTAGGAGTATGGATTGACCTTCCAATGCCCATGCTCAGCAGAAAAGCCATTAGAGAAGCCAGACCTTCCACCTGCTGAACCCCATAATGATCGTAGGTCCATACTTCCAGAGGGATAAAGAATAGGATAGCTATCAGGGGAGGGGATGGGATACAAAGTTCTTGTGGTGGGAACTGTGTGGAAATGTACCCCTCTTATCCTATGGTATTGTCAATATTTCCATTTAAAAAATAAAAATGATATAAATAATAAAAATATTATAATTGAATGATATCAACAGGTGCATTATCCATTCATAAATTTGCTTAGTTTTCATTATCATATATCTATTTTTATTAAAAAATCTATTATTTACCCAATAATAGATATTAAATCTGTCCTATATAAAAGATCATCTCTTTTAACCATTCCTATGTCAGAGTTGATTCTGGATCACTTAGGAATAGCAGAATGCTAACAGAGCTTAAGAGATGCAAGGGACTATATATTTCATTTGCCCTTTTGCATCTAGGCAGATTGAATTTGAGATGCAAAAAGTTTATCATTCAATGCTCAGTATTCATATCTTGGTTCATTATAGCTTAGCAGGACTGTCAAAACATCATATCAGGTGTAAACAGACCAAGAACTCCATTGATATTATCAGGTGAGTTAGCATTCGGTAGGTTCTGACAGCTAAACTCACAAGGTGTGGCAGGCCTGAGCCACTTTATTTATGAAATTTCTCGTAAGATGGGACATCTCAGAGACAGGGTGTGTCATACCTTTACTTCCTTGAATTGCTTTACTCCACTATAATCTACTTTTAAGTCTATAAATGACTCCTTTTTGCAAATGACCTTAGTTTCCTCTTAAAAACTAAACGATAAGTGGAAAAAGATAGTTCAAAGTTATTGTTTTACCGAGAGGAATGGGAAAGTACTGATCAGACTTAAAGATTTAATTTTGTCTCTTCTTAGGGCACCACTCCCATTTGTCTTTGATCCTCAAGGAGCATGTTTGCATTGGACACAACATTTGGTCAGTAACCACTGGAGGCATTAATGAAAATGATTCCCATCTCAGGACTCGATGAAGAGATTAATAATCTCCCAGTTGGTGAGAAATGCTTTGCCTTATGTAGTGAGGTCAACAACCATTGAATTCCTCCAGAGACTCTTAAAGGAGGACAGCAGTTAAAGATCTTTATCTTCTTTGTTTATATACCCAATGTAAAATAGATTCACATCCTTCAATTAACTCTTTGCTAATAACATCTTTTAAACATCCTATCATTTGTTTTATTAAAAATGAGCCAGAGAGATAGCATAATGGTTATGCAAAAAGACTTTCATGCCTACTGATCCCAGTTTCAATACCTGACACCATCATACATACACTAGAGCTGAGCAGTTGCTCTGTTTAAGAAAAATGACTATTAACAATAAAAATAAAAGAAACATAAGATTTACCCTTAATGATGCCTTCCAAATCTTACTGTTTTTATTTTTGGAAATAGTATATTGTCAGCAAATCTATTGATAAATTTCCTTAGTTTTTATTATAATACATCTATTTTTAATTTAAAAATATGTCATCTCTCTAATTAGATCTATAAGGACTATTTACATTGATCATAATTCATAACCAAACCAAAAGAAGTCTACTCTAAAATATTTTAAACTTAAAAGAAATTTATTGGTTAAAGAAATCTAGTGACAGATTTAGGTACCAGTTGCTTCAATGGGTTAAATGATTTCATCCAAAATGTATTATTTGCTTATTTTCTCAGCTCTGGCATATGTTTTTTGAGAACTAAGGGGTACATGAATATCCTTTATACCAAACTCTCAGCTATGTCTTTATCACCGGAACCTTCTGCACATTGAATGAGAATGGATTTTCTGTGCAATTTGGCTTAAGAAGGGAGAGAGATATTTCTTTCAAAGGGGAGAAAGACATGGAGGTTAGGAATCTTCAGCATGTGCTTAAGAATCTTCAAATTGGTTGGTGTGGCAATGCAGGTTTCCTGTAGGGCAGTAGCAAGACAGATGGGCAGATAAGACATAAGAATTAACTTCATATTTGATAAAAGGACTATAGGTTTTGGTATGTCAGCAATAGGGAGTTTCTAAGTACAAGAGTTTCTAAGCAGTGATCTCTAAGTAGTAAAATATAAGGTTTGAACTTTAGTAGGTTCATTCCAAGAGTAGATTTGACAGGATTAAGGCAGAGAGTTAGAAATGCTCTCCGAAGCAAATAAAGAAAGAAATGCTTCCTATGAAATAGTGGAAGATAATGAAGGTCTGAACTTAGAGACTGGCAAGAGAAAGATGTCTTTGACAAATTGAATATTCAGAAGCAGAGGAAACAGCATAATGATTATCAAAAAACTTTCACACTTGAGGCACCAAAGGTCCGGGTTGAATCCCCAGCTCTACTATAACCCAGAGCTATGCAATGTTCTGTTAAATCAAACAAAAACATAAATAGTTTCTTGAGGAACTAGGAATCCTGATCTCTTCAGTGAACTTGAAGGACAGTCTGTCTGACATGGCCATACTTGTGAAGATTAATATACCAGGTCATTTTAGCATGATAAATTTTTTAAAAGAATTTATTTATTTATTAGTGAGAAAGATAGGAGGAGAGAGAAAGAACCAGACATCACTCTGGTACATGTGCTCCCAGGGATTGACCTGGGGACCTCATGCTTGAGAATCTAACACTTTATCCACTGCGCCACCGCCCGGACCACAGCATGATAAATTTAAAATAGCACTTTTCAAGCTTCTGAGGTTCCCAGGTAAGTATGAAGGATGTTGAGTAGAGTCGCACAGTGAGAGATATATTTCCTATGTAAATCAATGCTATCATAGACACTTTTGTTCTTGATTTCCAGGTAAAATGAGGACCCGAGTCTGTGAGGATTAGGTTAGAAGTCATTCCCTCCCTGGGATCTCCCAAAAGTGATAGACAGTTGGTCATCTGTAGAACTTCTCTATTTTATTTCTTATCTTAGATATGTAGTCACTATAAATTAAAATGGAAAAAATTATCATCTTTAATATAGAGCCTAACATCAAAAAACAATAAAAGAACACTAGAATTCATGCTTCTAAGAGAAGCCAAAATAGTGAGTTCTCTAGACTGTTTTTTAAATAGTAGGAAATATTTCAAGCAGGATTGGATATGACGTATAGCACAAAGCCTAAAAATCAGGGATAAGCAATAGATACATTTACGAAGTTAATCATTAATCCAAATCTAAGGAAAAATAAGCAATTCAAAATGAATTTAAAAGCACATTGGTACTTCATTAATCAAGATTTACATTTTATAAACCAAAAATGGTGGTGCCATAATGGAAAAGATGATTAAATCAGTTTCTGTTTTACTAAATTTTAGTTTCTAAGGGACCAACTGTTGAGTCTGAAGTATATTGTCGATAGCAATGGTTGATCCATGAGTAATCTAAGGATTAGCAGAGATGGTTCCATGGTGTAGAGAAATAGAAACTGTTTGCACAGTGGTGGTGGGTTGTTTTCCTTGTGCTTTAAGGACATTCTGACCTTGTGTGTAGTGCAGATCTGGCTTAAAGCTCAGTAGATCTTAATCTCCAGGATGTAGATGATGGTGCTTTAATTTCACTCAATAGGCAGGGTCTCTCACACTTGTGAGCTTATATGGATTATTCTCTATCATAATCCAGTTAACTGTGATCTAAGATTTTGTGATATGTGATGTATTTCATAGACTAACAGTTGTTAGAAATACATTATCCCATGCAAAGCTGATTCAATATAGGAAAAAGATAAATGTTGTCAACCACATGAGTAAAAGAAAAACTAAAAACCACATAATTCTCAGTAGATGCAGAGAAAGCTTTTGACAAAATCCATTATCATTTCAAGATCAAAACACTATAAAAAATTGGAAATATATATAATTTGAGGTCTCTCCTCTCCCAGGCCAACGTCAACTAGGAATACCAAAGGGGACCACCTGGAACTGCAACAAGGTAGGACTAGAACCACTTCAGGAACCCACCAAACCACCAGTGAATGCAAACACGTGTGGCTCATGGAGAGGGAGGAGCCTAAGGAGAGACTGAGCAGCTGGTAACAGTCTGGCAGTTTACCAGTTGAGGCACCACCTCCAGTCTGCTTTACCAATAATAAAGACTGCTGAAAGGACAAGAAGACTCCCCTAAGACTCAACAAATGCAACTCCACCAGGTTGCAGATGCTACCATGATGCCAACCAGACTTCCCTGGACAGATAACCCCATCAATGTGTCCTGGAGCTCTGATTCCCTAGAACCCCACCCCACTAGGGAAAGAGAGAAGACGGGTTGGGAGTATGGATTGATTTGTCAACACCCATGTTCAGCAAGGAAGCAATTACAGAAGTCAGAGGTTCCACCTTCTATACCCCAAAATGAGCTTGGGTCCATACTCCCAGAGGGATAAAGAATAGGAAAGCTATCAGGGTAGGGGATAGGATACTGAGTTCTGGTGGTGGGAACTGTGTGAGAATTGTGGAGATAGGGGGAGGGAGAGGGAGAGGGAGAGGGAGAGGGAGAGGGAGAGGGAGAGGCAGAAGAATTCTTCTTCTATCGTTTGCCCTTCTTCCGTAGCCAGTCAACAGCGTCAGGTTGAGCCTGATGTAAAGTTTCGAGACCTCCTTTGAATCTGGAGAGGTGGCAGTTGTTGACTATGTGGGTCATAGTCTGTCTGGAGCCGCAGGGGCAGTTCGGGTCGTCTCTGGCTCCCCAGCGATGGAACATAGCGGTGCACCGGCCATGGCCTGTTCGATAGCGATTGAGGAGGGCCCAATCATAATGTGCTAGGTCAAAGCCGGGTTGACGCTTGCAGGGGTCTGTGATGAGGTGTTTGTTCTTTACCTCAGCTGACTGCCAGCTCTGTTTCCAAGAGACTGGAACAGAGAAGTTCAGTGTAGGCGTAGGGGACCAGATTGGGTGACGAGACGTCAAGCGTTGGACAGGGTGGGCAAAGATAATCCGCATATATTGGCAGGTCCGGTCGAGCGTAGACGTGGGAAATGAACTTAGATGATGCCGCATCCCGATGAATATCTGGCGGGGCGATGTTGCTAAGAACTGGCAGCCATGGAACTGGGGTGGAACAGATGGTTCCAGAAATTATCCTCATGGAGGAATATAATTTGGAATCGACCAAGTGGACATGGAGGCTACGGAACCAGAATACTGGGGCATAGTATTCTGCAGTGGAATAGCATAATGCCAGAGATGATGATCGTAGTGTGGAAGCGCTCGCGCCCCATGAGGAGCTGGCCAGTCTTACAATGATGTTATTCCTCGCGCCCACCTTTGCTGCAGTTTTTATGAGATGTTCGTGAAATGACAGAGTGCGATCGAGAGTAACGCCAAGATAGACTGGCTGGGCTTCATGCCGGATTCTCGTATCGCCAAGCTGCACATTAAGTTCACGCGAGGCCGAGGCATGGTGTAGATGGAAAACAGATGATACCGTTTTTGCAGTGCTAGGGATTAGTCGCCATTTTTTACAGTAATCAGATATCAGAGACATGTCTTTCGTGAGTGTTTCCTCAAGGATGTCGAACTTGGATGCCTGAGTTGCACAGCAGATGTCATCGGCATAGATGAACTTCCTTGAAGAAGTTTCTGGAAGGTCATTGATGTAAATATTAAATAGTGTAGGAGCCAGAACAGAGCCCTGGGGGAGGCCACTTGAGACAAGTCTCCATATGCTAGACTTGTCACCCAGATGCACCCGGAATCTTCTGTTTTGGAGAAGAAACGATATAGTGTTGGCCACCCATGGAGGCAGGCATCTTGAGATCTTGACTAGGAGACCACGGTGCCAGACCGTGTCGTAGGCTGCTGTGAGATCAACAAAGACAGCACCCGTCTTTAAATTCTTCTGGAATCCATTTTCAATGTAAGTTGAGAGGGCCAGGGCTTGTTCACAGGTAGATCTTCCTGGGCGGAAACCAACTTGGGCGGGTGATAGGAATTTCTCTGTAAGATGAGAAATACGTGACAGAAGCAGCCTCTCAAGGAGTTTGTAACACATAGAGAGGAGAGAAATTAGTTTATAGCTGGCGGCCAGTGTTGGGTCTTTCTTTGGTTTCAAAACCGCTATAATCTTCGCACGACAAACTTTGGGCATAGACTCAGATTCCAAGATGTGGGACAGGAATGAAGTGAGCCACTTCTTTGCCACGGGACCCAGGTTAAGGATGAGTTCTGGGGTGATGTTATCATAGCCAGCAGCTGTTCCCGGTTTAACCCTCTTCAAAGCGTATTCCAGTTCAGACAGTGTAAAGGGAGAGAGTTTTGGAGATGGACAAGATAACTGGAAGTGGGATGACCACTCATGGGAAATTTCTCTTTTCCAGACTGGGTCGATCTTAGCACGTCCAACTTGAGTTAGGTGACTGGCCACTGAGTTTGGAGATACGGGAGGATGGGAGATGGGAGGGGGTTGGCAGAAGAATGAAACTCAACTACTACACTTTCCCACACACAAAAGTAAACTCCAAATGGAACAAGGTCTTGGATGTTAGACCAGAAACTATCAATTGCTTAGAGGAAAATCTGACAGCACTTTTTTCATATAAATTTTGTAGGCATCTTCTATGATCCAAGTCCAATTGCAAAGAAGACAAAATAAAAAATAAAGCAATGGGACTACATCAAATTGAAAAGCCTCTGTATAGCAAAAGAAACCACCACCCAAATGAGGACACTATAGAATGGGAGAATATTCTTATGCCATACATCAGACAAAATATACAAAAAGTTCACCAAACTCAGCAACAAAACAACAAATGATCCCAGCCAAAAATGGGGAGAGGATATGAACAGAATATTCACTAAAGAAAAGATCCAAAAGGCCAACAGACAAATGAAAAAATGTTCCAAGCACTGATTGTCAGAGAAATGCAAATAATGACAAAAATGAGATACCACTTCATCCCTGTGAGAATGCCATACATAAAAAAGGATAATAACAACAAATGCTGAAGATGTTGTGGGGGCAAAGGAACCCTCCAGCATTGCTAGTGGGAATATAAATTGGTTCAACCCCTATAGTCTTATAAATCATTATTATAGTAATATGATCTAAAACAGTATTCATTCAATAACCCAGGGTAAAAATATATTGAATATTTCAAGTTCTATAACTAACTACACTTTAATCAAAGTATACATTTCTCTAGTCTAAGTGTTAGATGTATCAAATTTGCAAACTGAATGAATTCAGATCTTGGGCTTGAATTGTTTAAGCAATTCTAAATATACTTTTTGTTATTTATTAATACTAAGTACCTACAACTTTAGACCAGATTAATCAGGATCATCTGGTCCTGCTACTATCTAAGATATTGTTATTAGTAGGTATCATTAAATGACATAGAGCATGGTGAGATCAACTATAGTAAGTTAAATCACAGCCATGGGATTTTCAAAGAAAAATAAGTTGCCAACTAACTTGGTTATAATAATAATTATATATTGTTTTTTTAAATCCCAAGATTACAAGGAAACTTCCCTCATTCTCTTTAAATCCATATTTCTTCCAATCCTGGAACCTCTGGGGCTTTTACTTGTGTTTCTTGATGCCTCTCTTCTCTATCCATTACCCTGTTATACTGCCTCTGTTGACCTCAACTCAATCAGTGCAACTAGTGCCATGATGCCACTGACTAATTGCTTCTGATTGTATCCAGAGATGCCAAGTCAGAGCTATCAACCTTCCAACCCAAATAAACTGGTGAGATCTTTACTAACACTTGGGACTACATAGTTCTACTTCAGTTGGTGCTTTCTCTAGCAAAGTTCCAGATACTAGATAGAGGCTAGGGCTTAGGCAGCTGGGTATGTGTATACTGGGTATGTGTATAAGGTAGGGACAACTGTATACCTCAAAATAAAATTGCTTAATAGTCCTCTGTAATTAGATATAGAACTATTTAGTTCAGTAACCTAATAGAAAGGCCTGAAGAATACAATATATATATTGTCTACCGCCCCACCCCCACCATAAAATTTCTAATCAAGGGGGCTGGGCACTAGTGCAGCAGGTTAAGCGCACATGGTGTGAAGCTCAAGAACCTGCGGAAGGATCTCAGCTGGAGCCCAGGCTCCCTATCTGCAGGGGGGTTGTTTCACAGGAGACAAAGCAGGTCTGCAGGTGTCTATCTTTCTCCCTATCTGTCTTCCCGTCCTCTCTCAATTTCTCTCTGTACTATCCAACAACAACAACAGCAATAATAATAGCAACAACGATAAATAAGAAAGACAACAAAAGGGAAAAAATAGCCTCCAGAAGCAGCGGATTCGTAGTGCAGGCACTGAGCCCCAGCAATAACCCTGGAGGCAAAACCAAAATTTCTAATCAAATATGTATTACTTCAAATGAAATATGAATCACTGTATGAATTTCACTGAAGTATATCTATTTAATAAGGGCCTCTTGAGTAATTATAGTACATCTGTATAGGTCACAAAATTGTATTCTAGAAGTCTCTCTCATTTTCTTTACAGTCTTTACCTGTCCTTTTTTCTCTAAAGTAACTACTACACTGCCTTCTAATGTCATAGGTTAATTTTGTCTGTTTTTGAATTGTGTTCAGTATGTTTTAAAATGTATGTGTTTTTATTACTGCCAGCTTGTGCTTAACATCATTTGAAGTATTTAAAAATATTATTGGGCAAATCGACAGGACCTGCGTAAGGATCCCAGTTCGAGCCCCCGGCTCCCCACCTGCAGAGGAGTCGCTTCACAAGCGGTGAAGCAGGTCTGCAGGTGTCTGTCTTTCTCTCCTCCTGTCTTCTCCTCCTCTCTCCATTTCTCTCTGTCCTATCCAACAACAACGACATTAATAACCACAACAATGTTAAACAAGGGCAACAAAAAGGAAAATAAAAAAAAATTATTGGGAAAGAACAATACAATTTTGCTAATTAATTGGAATTTTTTTCCACCTTACGATGTACATTCACATTAAAATCAGAATAAAATGGAATAGGGAATTAGGTGAGGAAGTATTTGCAGTCAGACACTCTATCCCTGAGCTATACCCCCATGTGAAGAAGTATTTATAGTAAAACCATTGGGGAAAATCCACAATTGAAGAATTGCTAGATCTGACAATCAAAAGTAAATATTAAATTACTATAAAATTAAAAAGAAAAATAACTGTCTAAAGCATGTAAAACAAACATGACAGAAAATATCAATGCCCTGGTATGTAGCACAAAGCAAAGAATTTGAGAAGGAAGGAAAGGATGCTGCTGGGTGGAGGGTTTTAGGTATATGAGGCTGGTGGGAAAGGACCTAAGTTGGTGAGTTGAACCTAAGTTGTTCTGCAGACACTTACTCAGGGAGATGTAAAATTGCAGCCATGTCAACAATGGTACCCTAAACTATCCCCCAAGGATCCAGGTGGTGGTGCGCTTGGTTGAGCACACTCTACAATGTGCAAGGACCTGGGTTTAAGCCCTCAATCCCCACCAACAGGGGGAAAGCTTCATGAATGGTGAAGCAGGTCTGCAGGTATCTCTCTGTTTCTCTCCCTCTCTAGCTTCTCCTTCCCTCTTGATTTCTGGCTGTCTCTATCCAATATATAAAGACAATAAAATAAATAAATAATTGAAATTTTAAAAAAATATTTAAAAAAACTACTAACTCCCAAACAAAATGATAGAAAAAAATATCAGTGCCTACTCAACTTGTAAACAGTTTTCATACACAAAGAAATAATATTACCCCCAAAGAAAATTGAATCAAGACATAAATACACAAACCACAGATGTCAATTACTATCAACAGATAACCATTTAATGCATCTAATCAGTGACTTTATTATTATTACTATTTTAATTTATTTTTTATGGTTGCCACAGGGTTTCAGTGCTTCAGGCTGTCTTTTTCAGAGAGAAAGAGAGAGAACAACACCATAGCTTCCTGAAATGCAGAGGGAGCTAGGCTCAAACCTGGGTTATGTGCATGAGAAGGTAGAAACCTACCCAGGTGAGCTATCTTGTTGATCTGATTATGACATAGAAAATAATCTAAAGGCCACAATAATCATACAGGTGCATAGCTCTTTCAAATTAATGGTTTTGTAGTCTTTCGATTAATACTCAGGAAAGTGGAGTGTCAGATGATATGGTGGTAGCTGTGATTTCATATTTATTTATTTTTAAGAATCTTCATACTGCTTTATCCACAGTGACTCTCTCAATTTACACTCTCACCATTGATTTTCTTTTCTTCTTATCCTCACCAACATTTGCTTCTCATGTTTTCAACAATAACCACTCTGACAGGTGTAAAGTGATATGTCATCATGGTTTTGATATACATTCCCATAATCATAATGAAAATTAATATCTTTTCATATATCTGTTGGCCATCTGTATGTTTTCTTTATTGAAATGTCTATTCATATCATCTGTCTCTTTTTAAAATCTACTTGTTTGGGGTTTTTTTTTTTTGTTAGTTGTATATGATTTTAAGTTTTTAATATTAACCCCTTGTCAAATGTATGATCCAGTGAACTGTGATGATTTTCATTGTGATGATTTCATTTTGGTGGTTCCTTTTACTCTGCAAAAGCTTTTAAATTAAATATGGTTTTATTTGTTTATTTATGGTTTTGGCTTCTTCTTCTTCTTTTTTTTTTTGCCTTGCTATTGAGATGACTTTCCAAAGATAATTCTATGGTCAGTGTCAAGGAGGTTATCACCTGGTTTTTATGTAGTTTATCATTTCAGGTCTTTTTTCAGTCCTGAATCCACTGTGAATTACTTTTGTATAGTGTGAGGATTGTCTAGATTAATTCTTTCGCATGTGGCTGCAAATTTTCCCAACATCTAAGTGTCCAAAAATAGATGAGTGGATAAAGGGCATAGTGTATATATATATGCAATGGAACACTATTCAGCTTTTTTTGTTAATGCTACCAGGGTTTTTGATGGGGCTTGGTGCCTGCACCATGAATCCACTGCTCCGGGTAGCCATTTTTCCCCTTTCTTTTATTTAATAAGGCAGAAATAAATTGAGATGGGAGAGGGAAACAGAGAAGGAAAAAAGAAAGAAAAACACTTCCAACACTGCAGGTGTGTGTGGGGGTGTTGAACCTTGGTCCTTGCACCAGGCAACATGTGCACTTTACAAGGTACATTACAACCCAAATCCCTTACATTAACTTTTTAAAAAGTGAACTTTTGCCATCTGTGATAAAATGAATAGAAGTTGAGTGTATATACTAGCTGAAATAAATCAGATGGCTAAAAAAAAAAAACAGCATATGATTTCACTTATGTGTGGAAGAAAAAGAACAAAGCAAATGAATAACAACAAATGGGGGACAACAGAGGAGAAGGGCTGAGGATCTCAGGTGATTACAGAGGGTCAATAGGAGAATAGTGCATAGAAAAAAAGCTTTTGACAGTGGGCTTATTGAGATAAATGCAGACGTAAAGGTGTGAAGCTGTACACCTGAAACTTAAATGGTTTATAAACTGCATAATCAATTATATAACATCTCAACTGGAGAAAAAAAAAAAGAGGAGCAAAGCAAATCCCACAAAATGATGAAAACAGTAACAACCTAACTTTGGAAGAGAAAGGTAATGTCTTAAAGATGACAAAGTATTGTTACTATGGGATATACTATGTAGCCATTAAAATCACATTTTCTATGAGTGCTTTATCATAAAGTAAAAGTCTTGGAGTATATAATGCTAACTACAAAACAAAAAATTTAAATCTTATGAATATCATCACATGTATTTATCTTTTTATAACAATTTGGGATGAATGCTTCAGTATGGTAGCTCGGATGGTTCTCAGTGTGGTTGGTAAGATTTTATGCTTCTATTTTCTTTAATTTTATTTTTCAGATTTTCTAAATTCTGAATCTGATGGGCTGTGTGGTGGCATACCTGATGGAGTATACATGTGACAGTGTGTAAGGACTCAGGTTCAAACCCCTATTCCCCACTTGCAGGGGGAACCCTTCATAAGCAGTGAAATAATACTGCAGGTGTTTCTGTCCTTCTTTATCTCTCCCTTCCCTCTCATTTTCTCTCTCTTTCAAAAAATGAATAGATAAAATAATTAAAGGAAGAAAATAGGTAAATTCTGAGTCCTGTCAATCTTTTTGTTCATTCAACAAATATTTATGTACCAGTTACTTTGTTATTAGAAGAAAAAGGTTGAAGAAAGATGCAGTGGATAAAATGTTGAACTTGATATCACACAGGCCAGAGTGATGCTTTCATTCTTTCTTATACTCTGTATGTCTTATTGATAAATGATTAAAATATTTTAAAAGAAGTGCCAGAGAGTCAGGCGGTGGCGCAGCGGTTTAAGCACACCTGGCGCAAAGCGTAAGGACCTGCAGAAGGATCCGGGTTTTTACCCCCGGCTCCCCAACTACAGGGGAGTCACTTCACAGGTGGTGAAGCAGGTCTGCAGATGTCTGTCTTTCTCTCCTTATCTCTGTCTTCCCCTCCTCTCTCCATTTCTCTCTGTCTTGTCCAACAACAATGACATCAATAACCACAACAATGTTAAACAACGAGGACAACAAAAGGAAAAAATAAATAAATAAATAAATAAATAAATAAAAGAAGTGCCAAGAAATCACCATGAGGAACCAGGTGGTGACGCATCAGGTTAAGCGCACATGTTACAATGTGAAGGACATAGGTTCAACCCCTGGTCCCCACCTGCAGGGGAAAGCTTCACAAGTGGTGAAGCAGTGCTGTAGGTGCCTCTCTGTCTCTCTCCCTCTCTGTCTCCCCCTTTTCTCTCGATTTCTGGCCATCTCTATCTAATCAATAAATAAAGATAAAAAAATAACATAAATTTTAAAAAAGAAATCACTATGAATCAAAAAAAATGAAAGTTCTGGTGGTAATTTTCAGGAGTCTTGTTCTATAATCAAACTCGCTGATGAGGTAACACAGTGTTTTCATAACAAACTCTCATGCCTGAAGCTCCAAGAACTCCATTATAATCTCTAGTGCTAAGCAGTTCTCTCTCTCTCTCTTTTTTAAAAGTATTACTAATCAAACCAATGGAGGAGTCTCCTATGTAGAGCCATCCTACTACTCTGTCTCCACATTCTTCTTCTTCTTCTACTTTTTTTTTTTCCTCCAGGATTATCGCTGGGGCTGGGTGCATTATGAATTTATAGCTCCTGGAGGCATTTTTTCCCATTTTTAAAAAGTATTTTTTAAAGTATTTATTTATTTCCTTTTGTTGCCCTTGTTGTTTTATTGTTGTAGTTACTGATGTCGTCGTTATTGGATAGGACAGAGAGAAATGGAGAGAGGAAGGGAAGGCAGAGAGAAAGACACCTGCAGACCTGCTTCACCACCTGTGAAGCAACTCCCCTCAGGGGAAGCCTGAGGTTCGAATAGGGATCCTTATGCTGGTCCTTGTGCTTCGTGCCACCTGCGCTTAATCCGCTGCGCTACCATCTGACTCCCTTTTCCCCCCATTTTTGTAGTTGGATAAGACAGAGAGAAATTGAAAGAGGAGAGGAGGATAGAAAGGGTGAGAAAAAGACACCTGCAGACCTGCTTCACCACTTTCGAAGCAACCTCCTTCAAAAGTAATCAGGATCCTTGCATGGGTCCTTATGCTTAGCACTATGTGCGCTTGTCTGGGTGCGCCACCACCTGGCCCTCTCTCCATGTTACTCTCCAAAAGCATCAGCTTTGTCTAAAGCTTTCTTTTCCCTGGGTATTGTACACATACTGGATCTATTTTTTTTTGTCCTTGAAGACACATTGAAAGATAATCAATATGTTTTTGTTCAAATACATACATACTTGTTGCCTGAAGAGGGAATGATTCACAGTAGAATCTGCTCTTACCTGTGCAGTATTTTCAAGGTCTAATAGAGATGGAGCTAGAATATTTTTAGGGACACCAAATTAAATTTTTATCCATTAAAATTTAGTTTCCTGCCCTGCTCATTATCAAACAGAAAGTTTTTTTTTCCTCCTTAAGTATTTAGCGTCCATCTGTATACACTTCAATCCATCGTGAGTTATCTGAGCTTTAGGTCACTTATTTTTACCCTTCATCTTCTCTGACATGCATGACTGCTGTACTGCCTGGAGTAGAGAAACCTGTTATTTTGCCCAAAGTCTGAAAAGTATATTTAAACTGTAATTTAGTGCATCACTATTTTTCTAGGTATCTGAGAAGACACTAGATCTAGCATAAATTTGTACAATCATTTTGACCAGAATCTAGCTCATTTCTTCCTTAAACAGAAGGGACAAGTACTTTCTACAATCTACAAATGATAAAATTGCAACTGAACCTCCCAGGCATAACTGTTGCTGATTCATTGTCATCTATTTTTAGTCACTCACTGAGCGTCTGTTTAAGTCAACAAAATAATGATTAATAAGCAGATACACCCCCCCCTTTTTTTATACGCACACCTTCTTTGAAAGCAAATTCTCCATGCTTTCCAACAACCATCTCAATGACTACTCCTTAGGCAATTGCCTCCAGGACCTGCTATTAGAATATTGAAACTTTCTCACTTCCTCTTAAATAAAGTTAAAATAAACAATGCCATGACTCAAGGGAGGAAAGGACCTAACTACTGGGATGCATAGCCCATTTATTTCATGAGGACTGGTGATTCTACAGTTTAGCATGAGGCAACATGTTGGTCCCTGACAGTTACTCACTTTCCTCCTTTTCTCCTGTTCTAGAGGCCTGGAATTATGTGTCCATTGCCTCTTGCTGCTCATGAGCATTTTCTGTTCTCAGGTCTCTTCATCTAAGTTTTCTCTGATAGTTGCCTTGTCACTACAATGTTCTATAAAAATTTCTAATGAAAGAGCATCCTGGGTGCCATTCTTATCTATGTGCCAACTAGCAAATTAAATAGTAAACGATGGGAAATAACCATGCTAAATCAAGTAAACAAAGAAAGAACTGAAAATGGAAAATGTATTGATTAGTATAATAGACTTGTGTTTCTTCTTTGTATGGTGTGAATTAAAAATTTTAGAAGGGGAGGAAGACCCGGGGTAGGGGGGTAGATTGTTATGTGGAAAACTAAGAAATGTTAGACATATGCAAACTACTGTATTTTACTGTCAACTACAAACCATTAGTTCCCCAATAAAGAAAAGAAAATTAGAAGGGATTGTCAACTTTCTTTGCCCATGACGTTGTTTTTTCCTTTACTGTATAAAGTAAGATACAGCTAATGGGGAGGGCACTGTTACATAAATTATTCATTTAGTTCTACTTTTTCCCAATGAAAAGGTGTATGTGTAGCAAGCCAAAATCAAATGAAATGCTACACTTTCCAGGGCAGTTTCCTCATGTGTATACTGAGGAGTCAGATTTCATAATTACAAACGTTCATTCAAGGAATGAAATCTCTGAGTCTCTGCCTTTTAAGATACACAAGGTGCCTAAAATAGGAAGGCAGATGAAGTATCTCCTACTCCTATAAGTAAGTCAGACAGCATTCCTTTCTATGCTATTATAGGACTGTGTACATTCTCCATAGCATTACCACATGCTGTAACTATTTTCACATTATTCTTACCTTCTTGTAAATGTCTTGACAGAATATTTAATACTTGATAATTCATCGCTATAGTCCCCACACCATGACAAGTCCTGTACCTTACAAAATACTAAGTGGCTTTTAGATGAAAATATAATTCATCATAACCTAGAACAGGCTCTGTACTGTATGGCTTGTTAGTAAAATCCTACTCAATATCTGTTTTAAATATTTATTTACCCATTTGATAGAACAGAGAGAAATTGAAAGGAGAAGGGAGACAAGAGAGGGGGAGACAAAGAGATCTGCAGCACTGCTTCACCATTTGTGAAACTTCTCACTGCAGGTGAGGACCACTACGCTTTTGAAAACATAGGAACATTGTGTGCTGATTCATTACCACTGAGGGAAACCTCGGTGCTGTCTCCCTCCACCCTCCTTTCTCACTGTCCCCCTACCTCTCTTAGAAAAACTTGTCCCTAAGAGGTGAAGCCCCAGGGATGGCAAAATATATATATGTAGATTTGCCTCCAAACACCTAATTTTATAGAGGTTTGCAGATAAAACATTACATATCCAGAAGAATATATTTGAACAAACTCACCAATTGGTAAGTACTATGAGGAGTATTAGACTACAGGAAAGGAACAGTGTCCCTCTAAGTAAAGTAGGCCAAATTCCCTCTGCCTACTCATAAACTATTTCTCAAAGCAGTTGTCTGTTTCTACTATCTGTGTTAAGAAAGTGTGTTCTCTAATTTGAATTGTTTCACATGAAATTATTTGTGTATTCTGTCCAAAATAGACTATTCATCTGGTTAAGAATGAGTAATAAGGAAATTTAATATTGCATTTAGTCATTTGCTTGTACTTACTACATGTAGCTACTTAATCTGCTAGTTTTAACATGCACACTGAGTTAACCACTCAAGTTAATTCCTTTGTGTGTATGTTTTGAAAAGGATGAAGGTGAAAACCCAGCTATAGTTAATGCATCATCAAAATAAATTTATGAACTAGGATAATTATAATCATCTTTATCAGCAATCTTCCTTCAACAGGTACCTTATTATAGGATTAGTCTTTCCCCAAATGCCAGTCTATCTGGTAAGGTTATCTGAGGTAAATTTTTTTTGTCTTTCAGGGAGAAAATCAATGTTTGTTTATCTTTGATTTCAAGGACTGAAGTTAGAGATGAAAACTGAACTTTCTGGAAATGTCACCTTTCATTTACTAAATGTGTACCAACTACCTGTCATGTGTTACAGAAGCTGAGAATACACTGTTGTGTAAGATATACAGAGTGTTTCCTTTTCCACTCACCTCTTTCTCTCTCTCATTGTTTCTGTCTTCAAATGATTGTTTCTATGTATTCATCTCATCCTACTCTTATATAGATAAATTTTCTCCAGGTTTTTCTCATGGGATTCATTACAATAACTAATGTAGATTAGCTTTTGTTACCTACATTTTACTTCTAGAGAATGGGTAAATATCCATGATCTGGGGAAAGGAAAACATGCCCATAAAAAGCTGCAGAATTGTATTCAATATCATTTTTGCTCAATGATCTTAGATTATGCAGAAGATGCTGGTATGCAAAAGCTGAGAATATACTGTTGTGTAAGCTAGACAGAGTAAGCTTTTTCTATGAGAATACTCTGGGCCAAACCATACAGCGATGACCACATGAAGTTGGAAAGGTAGGCATCAATCCCTGAGAAAAGAAAACTATTACCTGCAGAGGTAGGAGCTGGATTCTGGGAAGGAATTTCCAATTCTCTCCTATCATCTTTCTGCTCCAAAGAGCTCATGAGTCAGGATCATCACTGTCCTTAATAAATAGGGAAAATATTGATTTTTTTCCACTCTGGTGATCTTCAAAGAACATATCTGTGAAAGTTATTTTACTTTTATAAATAAAAATTTAAAAAAAGAAAGTGAGTTCCCATTTTATTTGTGGTGCATGGCAAGGAGAGGCATGGTACTTGGTAGGTAGGAAGAATTGATTAGCTGAATGAGAAAGAAACTACTGGGGAATATTTTCCATGAAAACAAGAAAAAAGAAAAATGAAAATCTGATAAATACAATATTTATTTAATATAGAAGGGATACAAATTCATAATATAATTGTGAAGCAATAGGCCTCAAAATTGATCAAATTTGACGAGAGGAGATTAGAAGGCCTGGAGAGAAGATAAATTTATAGACTGCTTAATGTAGTTAATGTTTGAACATAATGAAGAAAGATTTACAGTTTCAGAGAAGATTTTTTGATAAATTAGTCATAAATACACAGAAAAACTAAGAAAATAACAAGACAGATCCTGTAATTCCCAAGAACTTGAAAAGAAAAATATGTGAGGGGGGGGAGTTCCCGGAAGATGGCAGACTGAGAAGCTGCTGGTGGCTGAGCTCTGACCACATCTTCTGGAAACAGTAGGATTTTCTGCCTTTAGCAGGCCAGTCAATAAGGGGTCCTAGCGGTGACACCAGGGAGGTGACTATAACTTAATTTGGGTTAAGAATTAGAGTAGGGGAAAAAAAGGGGGGGAAAAAAAAGGGAAAAAAAAATTTTTTTTATTCCTTTTAATTTTCAAGCATACCTCCTTCCCTGCCCCCCCCCCCCATAACCAGTCCTTTTCTTTACCAAATTCCTGTCCCACCAGGGAGTATCATTAATTCTAAGTCTATACCCTTCTGAAACCTCTGGCCTTTTTTCTTTCTAAGTAGCCAACCCCCCCACCTCACCCCGCATAGTTAATTAAATAATTAAAAATAAATACATTAAAAAAAAAACCCTTTCCTTTCACTGCCCTTTTATGACTGTTCTTTTTCTAATCTTTTTCTTTTTTTCTCTCTCTTTTTTTTTTCTTTTTCTCATTCTTGTCATCTCTTCTTCCTTAATCCTACAGCTTCCAAAGTCACAGCCCCCAGCCCCCACACCAACAAACAGTGTGCTTTTTTGAATTCACTGATACACATTTGGGAATTTCCTTTCACTGCTCTTTAATTACAGCTCTTTTTCTTATCTTTTCCCTTTTCTCTCTCTTATCTCTCTCTCTTTATCTCTGCTTTATCATAAGTAATAAAGTTCCTTTATTGGTTCTCTGCTTTGTTGATCTGTCTAAGTGTGAGAGTGGGGGGTATTGAAGTCTCCCACTATTATTGTATTACTATTGATGTATTTTTGAAATTCTTTCAGTAGGTGCTTAATGTATTTAGATGGTCCCTCATTGGGTGCATAGATGTTAATAATTGTTAAGTCTTCTTGGATGATTGATCCTCTAATCATTATGTAATGTCCTTGCCTATCTTTTATTACTTTATTTAATTTAAAATCTATCGTGTCTGAGATGAGAATGGCTGTTCCTGCCCTTTTTTGTGGTCCGTTAGCCTGTATGATAGTTTTCCATCCTTTCACTTTAAGTCTGTGTTTATCTTGTTGTGACAGATGGGATTCTTGCAAGCAGCATATGGTTGGGTTATGTTTTCTGATCCATCCCCCCACCCTGTGCCTTTTGATGGGTGAGTTTAAGCCATTGACGTTTATTGATATTATGGATTTAATGTATTGTAGTGCCATTGTTAAAAAAAAAGTTTTGTTTGCTCTGATATATTGCCAGTTTTATAGTGATGTTCTTGTTTATAAGAGGTCTTTTAGAACCTTTTTCAGGGCCGGCTTGGTGATGGTTGCCTCCTTTAACTGTTGTTTATCTAAGAAGGTTTTGATCCCTCCATCTAGTTTGAATGAAAGTCTAGCAGGATATATTATCCTTGGTTGAAACCCTTTTTCATTCAGGGCTCGATAGATATCTTGTCATTCCCTTCTGGCTTTTAGAGTTTGAGTGGAGAAGTCTGCAGATCATCTTATGGGTTTTCCCTTGTATGTGACTTTTTGTTTCTCTCTTGCAGCCTTTAGGATCCTTTCTTTATCCTTACTTCTTCTCATTGTGGTTATGATGTGTCTTGGTGTCTTCAGGTCTGGGTTGATTCTGTTTGGTACTCTCTGGGCCTCTGGAATCTTGATGTCCTTTCTGTTATTCAGGTCTGGGAAGTTTTCTTCTATTATTTCCTCTAGAATGTTTGCTTCCCCTTCCTCTCTTTCTTCCTCTGGCAGGCCAATTATGCGAATGTTACTTCTTTTGAGATCATCCCATATGTCTCTGTTGTTGTTTGCAGTGTCTCTCAATCTCTTTTTAAGCTCTTTCACCTTTTTCTTCATTTTCTCTAACTCATCCTCTGTCTGACTAATTCTGTTTTCTGCTTCTGTTAGTCTGCTTTCCCTTGCCTCAGCTTCTTTCTTCATTACAGCTATTTCAGCTTTCAGTTCTCTAATTGCCTCAAGATAATCAGTATTTTCCTTGGGGGTCTCAACTGTTGTTTCCCTAATACTGTCATTCCTTTCCTCCAATGTTGTTTTCATTTCTGTGATTAATAATTTTATTATTGCTTGCATACTTTTCTTATCTATGGCTGATTTGTAGTTTCTTCTGGGCTCTTGTCTTCATTCATTGGAGTAGCAGTTTTCTTTGTTTTTGATCTACCCATTTTTTTGATTTATGTGTTTTGTTTATGCTCTATTGTTCCTCAGTTGTTGTGTCTTGAGTACAAGTAACACTGTACTAAATACCTTTATGACAATTGCACTCACCAACCTCAGGAATTACAGTAGCAACTGAAGCAAGTATTGAAGTAGTTTAATCGTTACCAGTTAGCCAAACAATTTCTCCAATCCATGAAAAAATAGTAACCAAATCCCAGTGAAGAAGAAAGAGAAAAGATAGGATAGCAAGAATAGACAGTTATGCGAATATACTATCCACTGTATATTCTAGGGGTAACAAGAGGGGAAAGGGAAGTAGAGCAGAGATACACACATAGAGAGTCCACTCTGAGTCAGATTTCTTCCCCCAAATAATTCACAAATTCAGACAGGCAAAGAAGAAGGAAGAAGTGTATGGCAAGATTAAAAAAGAGAGAGAGAGAGAGGGAGAGACAAGAGAGAGAAAATGGAAAAGATAAGAAAAAAGAGCTGTAATTAAAGAGCAGTGAAAGAAAATTCCCAAATGTGTATCAGTGAATTCAAAAAAAAACACACTGTTTGTTGATGTGGGGCTGGGGGCTGTGACTTTGGAAGCTGTAGGATTAAGGAAGAAGGGATGACAAGAATGAGAAAAGAAAAAAGAAAAAAAAAGAAAGACAAAAAAAGAAAAAGATAAGAAAAAGAACAGTCATAAAAGGGCAGTGAAAGGAAAGGGTTTTTTTTAATGTATTTATTTTTAATTATTTAATTAGCTATGCGGGGTGAGGTGGGAGGGTTGGCTACTTAGAAAGAAAAAAGGCCAGAGGTTTCAGAAGGGTATAGACTTAGAATTAATGATACTCCCTGGTGGGACAGGAATTTGGTAAAGAAAAGGACTGGTTATGGGGAGGGGCAGGAAGGAGGTATGCTTGAAAATTAAAAGGAATAAAAAATTTTTTTTTTCCTTTTTTTTTTTCCCCCTTTTTTCCCTACTCTAATTCTTAACCCAAATTAAGTTATAGTCACCTCCTTGGTGTCGCTGCTAGGACCCCTTATTCGCTGGCCTGCTAAAGGCAGAAAATCCTACCGTTTTCAAGAGATGTGGTCAGAGCTCAGCCACTAGCAGCTTCTCAGTCCGCCATATTCTGGGAACCCCCCCCCCCCGAAGCTTTTTTAAAGGATTTCTCAAAGATGAAAACTAGCTCCAAGTCCTTTTGATCCAATGAGAGCTGTACTCAAGGATGTCCTCGGATCCGCCCTCAGGGTCGCAGTGGTCCCCGGAGACTCCCAAGAGGAAGCCCCCGAGCAACAGTGCTCCCTCCTGGTCCTCTGCCGGCCGCCCAGCAGCGCTCTACAACCATTGGAGGAGCCGCCTTCCTGGGCTGAGGACAATGCCCGGCACACCTGTCTTGCCCGCTGCCGCCTGGGAAGTCTGGAGCAGCCCTCCCGCTAGTCCGCACCACCTCTACTCTAATTCTTGACCCAAATTAAGTTATAGTCACCTCCTTGGTGTCACCACTAGGACCCCTTATTGACTGGCCTGCTAAAGGCAGAAAATCCTACCATTTCCAGAAGATGTGATCAGAGCTCAAGCCACTAGCAGCTTCTCAGTCCGCCATCTTCCGGCACCCCCCCCCACTCTAATTCTTAACCCAAATTAAGTTATAGTCACCTCCTTGTTGTCACTGCTAGGACCCCTTATTGGCTGGCCTACTAAAGGCAGAAAATCCTACCATTTCCAGGAGATGTGGTCAGAGCTCAGCCACTAGCAGCTTCTCACTCCGCCATCTTCTGTTATCCCATGCACTTACTCTTTATAACTACTAAGAGTAAAGGGACATGGACACATTCATATATAGAGTGGGACAGAAGACAGGGTGTGAAAAAAGCTAAATTAGGGGATTGGGCGGTAGCTCAGTGGGTTGAGCGCACGTGGTGCAAAGCGCAAGGACCAGCGGAAGGATCCTGGTTCGAGCACCTGGCTGCCCACCTGCAGAGGGGTCGTTTCACAAGCAGTG
The DNA here is from genome assembly GCF_950295315.1 of Erinaceus europaeus. Lineage (NCBI taxonomy): Eukaryota > Metazoa > Chordata > Mammalia > Eulipotyphla > Erinaceidae > Erinaceus > Erinaceus europaeus. The sequence goes on along the minus strand of NC_080164.1, from coordinate 124,353,269 downwards.
AAGCAAGTCTACAAGTGTCTGTCTTTCTCTCCCCCTCTCTGTCTTCCCCTCCTCTCTACATTTCTCTCTGTCCTATCCAACAATGACATCAATAACAACAACAGTAACCATAACAAGACTACAACAACAAGGGCAACAAAAGGGGGAAAAATGGCCTCCAGGAACAGTGGGCTCATGGTGCAGGCACTGAGCCCCAGCAATAACCCGGGAGGCAAAAAAAAAAAAAGAAGAAAACTAAATTGTACTTTTCTACACCTGAAAGCCAATATGTAGGGAAAAAAGAAGTAGTAATATAAACATGCTATTTTTAAATGTTTTTAATTATACAAACAAAAACTTTTATGGCAAAGGTGGTAATCTTTTATGTTGATACTATAAGGGATAACTGCCTTTCTTCAATTCTTTCTCCTTCAACTTAACTAGACTCAAATTCAGTGAGTTTGCATGGATATATCAACTTCACACCATTACTGAGTACAAGTACAAGTACAAGTAATCTCTACTCCTACTTTGTGATGTACTTGTTCTAAATTGAGACTATTAGAAGGACTCACTTGATCTGAGTTGAATTTTCTGCGTGGAAAAAGATTCAATGAATTTAATTGGTAATTTAGTGGAGCAAGGAATATTAAATGCTAACTCCGTGGAGACATAGCATATCTGCTGTTCTTTGGAAACAGTTATGAATATAGAATAAAATTTTGTTACGCTAGATTGCCTCTGTCAAAACTGAAGAATATTTGAATAGGTACTAAATTAAAAGGGTATCCAAGCAGTATTAGATATGATTTCTAGATGGATTTCTTCAAGCAATTTAATATTGTAAATAATATTTCTAGAAAATATGTAATCAGGAAGTGACTGATCTTTCACCCCAGCAAATAATTTAAGACTACATAAGCAATTCTCATGCCTCTAGTTTATGAAAACAGATTGTTAAAGAGCACCATGTAATATATATATACAATAACAGAATGCTCCCATGTTTCAGATGTGTGTTACAGGTTTCTAAAGCCTTGAAAAGTGGTCTCCTTTACACACTCTAACTCAAGAAGCTTATATGATAACTTGACCTAACAGTCATTCTGTCTTTCATTATTTGCAGTTACTGAATCTTTCCTGGAGATGAATATATTAGAATTAATATTTTTATTAAGTTGCATTCATGGATTAGGTCTCCAGAATAATTTTAAACATTCACTAAAGTTTTTGTAAAGCTTTGCTATTTATGGTACTGAGAATCATATAAAAATTAGACTATTCCTACTACTGTTGATGTTTTTAAGAAGTTCATCACCCATGTCTTTTAAAAGGGTTATTCTTAGTCTCATTACCAGGAAAAAGTATGAGTTCACTCATTGTAAGAACATCCAGTGCCTTGGTTATATACACAAGCCAGTTTCTTGTTCAAATAGTCATTTTATGTAATTTGTTTACAATCTTTTCTCAAGGCTATCTGTTCTTACAGGACAGGTGAAGGTTGATAGCAATAATTCTTTTCTTACACAGAGATCTTTCAACTCTACAAATGCTGTATGTTTTTAGAAGGGGGTGTTATTTATTTTTTTTTTAAATTTTTTAAAGAGTACTTCTCAGGCTCTTCTTTCTTTCTTTCTTTCTTTCTTTCTCTCTCTCTTCCTTCCTTCTTTCCTTCCCTTCCTTCCTTCCTTCCTTCCTTCTTTCCTTCCTTCCTTCCTTCCTGCCTTTCTAGAGACAGAGAGCTGTTGAGAAGGGGAAAGATAGAGAGGGAGAGAGACACTTGCAGCCCTGTTTCACTACTCGTGAAGCTCCCCCTCCTGCAAGTGGAAACCAGGGGCTTCAGCCGGGGTCCTTGTGCACCATAATGTGTGCGCTTAACCAGCTGTGCCACCACCTGATCCCTTTTTTATTTTTCTTACTAAGAAATACATACTCATAGAAAAGTTAGCATTTCAGAATAAAATAAGTGAAAAACCTTCATTCCGCAAATTCTTAGATTTAACAATTTTATGTTTCCATCAGCTTTTTCTCTCCACAAGTGTGCATATTCCCATACCCACCATTTTGCTTATTGCAAGTGGGATCATCATTTGCTGCCCTAGAATAGATATGTCAGATGATGAGAAAAGTAATAGAATTTCAAAATATCACTGATGTTTAAACATTTTGGTATAATCTCAAAACTTTAAAGTTCTTTAGGCTCAATTAAGTTTTTGGGAAATAACTATCAAATCTGATACTAACATTCCTCTGAGCAGGGTCTCTGGAGCAAGTCTGCTTGGTTGGAAACATGGTCATACCACTTTACTAATATGTTACTTGAGACAAATTACATTCACTTTTTTGTGTCTCAGTAGCCTAACCTAGGAGTGAGTATAAAATGCCACCTGCCTCAAAGTATTGTTGAGTATCTAAGTGAATTAATATCTCTAACTTGAGTTGAACTTATATTAGCACATCCTAAATACTACATTTTAGTGACTATTACTATTAATATGATTCAGTAGTTTCCTGCTGCTCTATTCTTAATCTTATATGAGCACTGGTAAGGTGGCCTGAGAGGTAATATAATAGATAACTTGAAGCCCTTGGTTTTCTCCTTGGCACTGCATGCAACAGGGGTATGCTCTAGTTCTCTCACTTTCTTATAAACAAATAAATAAATCTTAAAAAAAAAATTAGCACCACTAAGGCTCTGCATACTCTGTCTCTTATCTTACCAAACCTCCCTGTGCTCACAAAATTTGAAAATGAACTGGAGTTCAGGGGTCTTTTCTTAAGTAATTTCCTCTCTCCTATTTTCATATTGTAGCACCTGGCTTCCATGTACTGCATGGCTATCATTTTTCTGTCTCAGCTAAAAATTCCCTTCTGGAAAAAAAAATTGTGGTCTTCAGACTAACCAGAGCACCCTCAACCTAAGCTTATGGTGGTGCTGGGGATTCAACCTGGGACCTTTGGTGCCTTAGGCATGAACTGTTTATACAACCATAAGGCACCTCACCTCCCTAGCTCCCAGGTATATTGTTATTATTATTGTTATTGTTATTTTGCCTCCAGTTGCCAGGGCTTTAACCAGCACTATGAATCCACTACTCCTGGAGGCTGGTTTTTTTTTTTTTTTTTTTTTGCTTGTTTGTTTTTCTCCTATTTCCTTCCTTCCTTATCTTCTTTTTCTCTCTCTCTTGCTCTCTTTCTTTTTTTCTTTTTGTATTTTATTTTTAATTTTTATTTATAAAAAGGAAACACTGACAAAATCCACAGGGTAAGAGGGGTACAACTCCATCTTTGTATCTTTCCTCCTTTTTATAGGACAGACAGAAATTGAAAGGGGACAGAGATATACAGAGGTAGAGAGAAAGACACCTGCAAACCTGCTTCACCACTTGGGAAGCGTCCCTGCTGCTGGTGGGGAGCAAGGGCTCAAACCTGGGTCCTTACACTGAGTACTATGTGTGTTTAGCTAGGTGCACCACTGCCTGCCCACCGCCACATCTTCTCTTACTAAAGTGACCTGTAGTCATATATTTTACCATCCAAACAAAGCACTTAGGGGAGTAAGTAAATTGGGGGATATACACTTCCTACCTAGCATATACTGCCATACTATTTTTTACTTTAAAATTTTTATTTCTTTTTTTAAAAATATATTTTATTTATTTATTTTTATTGTTGTTGTTATTGATGCTGTTGTTGTTGGAGAAGACAGAGAGAAATGGAGAAGACAGAGAGGGGGACAGAAAGATAGACAACTGCAGACCTGCTTCGCCGCTTGTGATGTGACTCCCCTGAGGTGGGAAGCCGGGGTCTCAAACCAGGATCCTTACGCCGGTCCTTGCGCTTTGCGCCATGTGCCCTTAACCCACTGCGCTACTGCCCGACTCCCTAAAATTTTTTATTTCTTTTAGAAAGAGGCGGGGGGAGGGGGGGAACACAGTATGAGAACTTCACTGCAGCATGTTTCAGGCTCAAAACTGAGTCATGACAGGCAAATCAGCACACTATCCAAAGGAGCTATTTTGCCTGCACCTTTTGGTTTTTATTTTATACATCAACTACAGTTGCATTTAGTTAATTATAAAGAATTTATCTGGGCCGGGTGGTGGCGCACCTGGTTGAATGCACACATTACAACGCACAAGAACCTGGGTTCACATCCCTGGTAACCACCTGCAGGGGGAAAACTTTGCGAGTGGTGAAGCAGGAGTCTCTGTCTCTCTTCTTCTCTATCTCCCCCTTCCCTCTCAATTTCTGGCTGTCTCTATCCAATAAATAAATATAATTAAAAAGTTTAAAAAGAATTTATTCATGTCTTAGTCTTTCTACTAGACTCAGTATGTTTTAGTTCACTTCTAGTTCCCAGCTTCTAGCAACAATGCCTAGCACAATGCCTCCAAATATCTTTGAATGGATTAATCAGTAGATTTTGTATCAAAATCAAAGCAGGTCATTTTAGACCCTATGCATTTTAGACCAGTCATGAGTGTGCTTCATTTTGAGCAATTATTAATCCAACTTCTCTTCTCTTGGATGATTCAGTTAGGCCTTTACCTAAGTCCTATTTTGAAGAAGTAGGAGAATCTACTATTTTATGATCTCAGTGTATTTCTTGAACATTGAATCATCATATCCTTACTTGTGACTGTTTTCCTACAAATATACAATTAAAGGCACTAAGGTTATGTGGTCACTGTTATTTGCGTAATTACTGGGATATGGGAAAAGAGCAGCAGAATTTGGAACATACACTGTTCAATAAATGACTTGGGTAACATCCACAAATTTCTATTTATATGTAAAAAATAATGACATGGAGATTCCATTTGTTGAAAGAGAATCAGTATCTACATTATCCTGAGGTTTCTACCTACCTAGTAGAAGTGCTACTTAAGTGGTCATTTATGTGTTAAAATGTCAAACAATTACTTGATATTTATAATTGTAGATAAAAATATACTATGAAATTCTCTGTAATTTATAGAGTACGAATTTATTGACTTAGTTCTGTATTACCACAGGTAAGACACCTAGTTAGGTCATATTTCAGTGATGATAGTTTCCATGTTTGGGTTCTTTGCAGATTATTGTGTATGCTATATCTGACTCAACTCATTTAGAAGGATTAAGTGTACAGACTCTCCCTGGATTACATTCCATGGGTTATAGCAAGACACACACTCCACTGAACAGGAAATAGGACCAGTAAATGGAAACTAGCTTGAGAATGAAGCTATGAGCATGCCATGAGCAACATAATCCTTTTTTTTTTTGCCTGTGGACCTTGGTGACTCATCCCTTTCCATTCTATGAAATGAATTCAGATAATTTCATTTATGTTATATATTAGAATTTAATTGTTAACTGGCTAACTCCAGAATCAATCTCTTTAACCATCATATTATTAAAACTTGTCTAGTCTGAAAAGTCCTAATGAGTCTAGAGATATTTACATATAAACTTCATGCATGCTACCAATTCATTAATTCAACAAGATATTTGCTAAGAATTGCTTCCCAAGTAGAATGGGCCAGTGAATTTTTTTTTGAAAAATGAGATACTGGACTTCTGATGCAGTATTATGGCAACCTAGTCTCAAGAAATTGGCTTTCCCCCCAAAAGACAAATATTAAAACAAAATATCTCAATCAACTTCATCAATGAAGAGCTGAGATTTCTGGTAAAGAAAGGAATATCACTATCTGCGGTTGGTGTTCATGCTTGGACAGCAAGAGAAGATGGAGAAGGAGAAAAAAACTTATGTAGACCACTAGCATTGCTGGCAGGTTCCATGTTTGTAATTGCATTAAATTCATTGCAGTGAATTTAAAGGGCCCATGCAAACCCCTCAGAAACTGAGTGGCTTATGAAGAGCAGCTTAGGACTGTTGTTTAGACGTGTAGAAGCCACAGTCTCGAATGAACTCCAGGAAACCACTAAAGGAACCATAGAACTTAACACTGTGGTAGCAGGGAGATCAGCCAAACTCTAAGGTGGACCAGCTGCCATATAGACCCTGGTGAATGGTATCAGAATGTCCTGCACGCAAGAAAGTGACTTTGAGTTCACAGTTGACTTCCAACTTTCAGAGGTCAGTCTGGGAAGAAGTCTGGCATCTCCAAACCCCCCACCTTCAAATAGGGCTCTCTTCAAGGAAGGAACATCAAGCACCATAAACCTGCATCACTTCAAAACTACTTCCCTCCACCTGCAACTCACATACGAAGTTGAACCTAACACCACCTATTGGCCAACAATAGAAACCAAAAAAGATGGGTAAAAGTAGGAAGGCTCAGGGTTTTGCTTTTTTTTTTTTTTAATTTATTTATTTGTAAAATGGAAACACTGACAAGACCATAGGATAAGGCTCTGGTTTTAAACAGCTAAAATGTAGGTCATGATGCAGACTCAGTGGAGGTATCAGAAAAAGAATTTAGGAACAAAATTGTCAAGGAATTTGAAGAAATACAAAGTTCTCAATTTAATATAAAGAAATGAGGGGCCAATGGTTGAGTGCACATATTACAATGCATAAGGACCCAAGGTAAAGCCCTGGTCCCCACTTGCAGGGGGAATGTTTTGTGAGTGGTGAAGTAATGGTGCAGGTGTTTCTCTCTCTCTCCTTCTTTATCACTCCCTTGCCTCTAGATTTCTGGCTGCCTCTAGCCATTAAATAAATAAATAAATCATATATATATATATATGGAGGGAGAGAGAGAGAGAGGTGGGGGAATGGAGTAAAAAAACTACAACTTTAAAGAGTCACTTGATAGAAAAGTGGAGAACTTGAATAGAGTTACTAGGTGAGAAGAACACTAAACGCATTCCAGTCTCATATAGCAAGTTAAGGGAGTAGACTTACCCATGTGTTAGTTGTTGGAAAAGTCATGATGTATTTTTCTGTGCAAAAAAAATGTGTCATGACTTTTCTGACAACCCAAAAGAAGAGAAGACATCAAAAATAGAAGACAAAATGACAACATACTTTGACTTCAAGACAGAATGGAAAAAAGGTTTAAGAAAAAAATGAGGCATCACTTCAAAAGATTAAGTACTCCATCAGAAAAAGCAAATATCAGAATTATAGGGCTCTCAGGGGGAGAGGAGAGAAAGGATGGAGCAGAAATGATATTCAAAGACATAATAGAAAATTTCCCAAATCTGGGATATGGCCAGGATGTTAATGTTCAGGAATAAAAGAGAAGCCTCAAATTCCCAAATCTAAGTAGATCTACACCAAGACATATAATTATGAAATTATCAAAGGTCAAAGACAAATAAGATATTACAAGCTTCCAGGGTAAATAAGAATATGATTTATAAGGCAGTATGGTCAGATTTGCATCAGACTTTTCTGTAAGAACTATCCAGGCCAGGAGAGAGTGGAGTGTTATATTCAATATGTTATAAGACAACAACTGCTAGGCATCCATACTTTACCCCTCAAGACTATCATTCAGATATAAAGGAGCACTAAAAATATTACCAGACATGCAAAAACTAGAGGAGTTTACCATTACCAGACTTGTTTTGTAAAATTTACTGAAAGACATGCCACAGAGAAAGAAATAAGGAACATTTAATTCTCTCACAATAAAACAGACCTAGAAATACAAGCCATAGAAATATGTAAAACCTTTAGAACATGAAAAGCGAGAAAGGGGGGACCAGGCGATAGTGTGCTGGGTTAAGTGCACATAATAGGAAGTGCAAGGACCTGCACAAGGATCCCAGTTCAAGCCCCTGGCTCCCCACCTGCAAGGGGGGTCACTTCACAAGCGGAGAAGCAGGTCTGCAGGTGTCTATTTTTCTCTCCCCTTCTCCATCTTCTCCTCTACTCTCAATTTCTCTCTGTTCTATCCTGTTAAAAAAAAACTGGAAAAAAATGGCCTGCAGGAGCAATGGATTCATAGTGCAGGCACCGAGCCCAAGAAATAACCCTGGGGGCAAAAAGAAAAAAAAAACAGAAAGGGGAGAAAGAAATGGATAGAAGATGTTCAAGCAAAGAACAGTGAGACAAGAACAGTTTTTTAAATGTTTATTTATTTTATTTTATTTTATTTTATTTTATTTTACTTTATTTTATTTTTACCAGAGCACTGATCAGCTCTAGTTTATTGTGGTGCAGGTGATTGAACCTGGGACTTCAAAGCCTAAGGCATAACAGTCTGTTTGCATAACCATTATGCTATCTACCCCTGCCTGACAAGAACAGTTTTTAAAAAGTGTCTCCTAGATGTATTTTATATAGTGAAGTTATATGTAACTTGTATATATACTTTTATGTATAATACATTTAAATGTATACAGTCCTCTATACCTCTTTAAATCATGTCACTTTCTGTTATGTTTTTAATTTTTCCTATATTACTTTTGTTTTTCTCATCCTTCATATATATATGTATAATATATATAATTCATGTATAATACACTGAATTTATATATATAATTTAATATATATAATTCATGTATAATACATTGAATTTCTTAAATTTGGTGTTTGTGTTCAACGAGACTTGTTATAATTTACATGTTTACAAATTACCTGCATTTTCCTGGACAACTACTAGATTGTTTTGTTCATATGTGCAATATAGAGAACTGAAACACATAAGCTTGTTCAAAACAAACAAAAAAGTAAACTATCACTACAACTTTATGAAAACTATGAAGGATGTCCTTGGGGCTGAGGGAGAGAATTAGGAAAGGGAAGAGGGCTCAAAACTGTGGTAGTTGTGGGTTGTGTGGAACTATGCCCCTATACTCTTATAAGCCATTATGAAATCACCAATAAAAATAAATTTTAAAAAGTAAGCTATAGTAGTAACTTCAGTTTTCTTTAATTTTCACTTTCCCTATCTCCCATCTCTGTTTCTAAATAGTATTTGGTTTTCTCCAACTGATTTCAGTTCTCATGATGCCTCCAAGATCATCCATGTTTTTCCAAGTGGTATTCTGATCTGTAGAGTTCAGCAGGCCAGGACTAACTCTAACCTATGTCATCCATCATTCACCCACTGTGTGTCCTGGTGCATGACAAGCCTTAAATGATGTCACTGGGACAGAGCAGATAGAGGGGTTAAAGGAATCTGGGCCCTTGCTATTGTCACTGAGCTGCTGAATTACCTACTGTAGAATCACCCAACTCTATATTTCTTGTTATTTGAAAATAGCAGGTCTGCTATATTATTTACACCATTTTATTCACTTACAGTTGACAACATTTGAACAGATACAAGTAGCTACCTCTATACAATTGGTTTAGGAATTAAATGAGATAGCACACAAAGTCTATACTTAGTGTAGGAAATACACAGGTCTAAAAACACTTATTGTTACTATTGTTGATGTTGGTTTTAAATCTTCTATTTCTGCAGTGGCCAGACTGTCAGATTTCAGCATTTGTTTTAGGAGCAATTATGAGGCCTGAATAGGCAAATAGATTTGTTTGTTGGTTTGCTTTTTCCTACAGTGTTTTCCTCTTTCAGGATTCTCATTTGCTTTGTTTCCTTTGAGTTCCACTAACAAATAGAAAATAAAGCTATTATTGATTGTAATATAAGGATTGAATGTTGAAAATTTTAAAACATCCTATCAAGTTGGAGGTAAGAATTGACAGTGAGACTTCTCTCTATCTCTGAAATGCTATCTATAAACTTCCACCTGCATATAGAGCAAACCTTTCAGTATAGAGTTAGATACAATGGCCCAGGTACTTTAAAAAACTTTATTTATTTAATCACATCACTGCCTTGTAAGAAAGGAATTCCCCTCTCTGGTGTAATTGTTAACAGTGGATGATTATCAAGTGGTGCCCTGAGCATTTCAGATCATTATCTGTTGACAGTGAGAGTACTGTTCATTTTCAAACCACTAAGGGGAGCTAATATTTTCTTTGGCTCTCAACAGGATTTGGGGAGGGGGATGTTTGCTTAAAAAAAAAAGGTGTGTGGTGGGGAGATGTAGGACTCCCTTGCCTTTCTGATGGACTCAGGTTTTACAATGACATAGTCTTCTAAAATTGAAAAGAGTTTCTAATATTTCTGGAGCATGAAGACACATGGATGTGTGTGGATTTGTGCTTCAGCACCAAAAAGAAGCAACTTCAAGATTCTGTGAGACCCTTTCCTTTAATAGAGCTCTTATATGGTGTATATTGCCACACACTTCAAAATATAATATATACTATTAGGAGGAGCATCTAGTTACGGGGAGAAAATGAATAAACAATACCACCCACTTCTACCTCCCCTTAAAAAATGATGAAAATGGAGGAACCCTCTGGAGTTCCCAGACCTCCTTGCACAAGGACCAGGGTTGGAGCCCCATACGTTCCCCACATGCATGGGGAGGAGAGCCACCAGGTTCCAGATGCTAGCATGATGCCAGCCAGACTTCCCTGGACAGACAAACCCATCAATGTGTCCTGGAGCCCCGCTTCCCCAGAGCCCCATCCCACTAGGGAAAGAGAGAGACAAAAAAAGAAAAGAAATAAAAATGATGAAAATATGAGCATTTTCCCCAAATACCTAGAATCAATCCCTTATGGTTAACTTTATGACTGATCTGCTATATAGCATACATAGGCTAGGAGTATGGCTCAACTTGTCAACACTCATGTTCAGTGGGGAAGCAATTACAGAAGCCAGACCTTACACCTTCTGCACCTCACAATGACCTTGGGGCCATACTCCCAGGAAAGCTATCAGGGGAGGGGATGGGACAGGAGGTTCTAGTAATGGGAATTGTGTGGAGTTGTACCCTATGGTTTTGTCAATGTTTCCTTTTTATAAATAAAAAATAAAATAAATAAATAAAATAATAATAATAGGAAACCTTCCCATGGAAGAGATAGGGTACAGAACTCTAGTGGTGTGAATTTTACAGAATTGTACCTCTCTTATCCTACAATCTTGTAAATCATTATTAAGTCAATAAAAAATACAAAAAAAAGAAAAGAATCCAGGGAAGCTTCCAATGGAGGGATGGAACAAGGAACTATGGTGGTGGGAACCCTGTGTAATTGTACCCCTGTTATCTTACAAACTTGTTAATCATTATTAAATCAATCATAAAAATTTTTTAAAATCAAAAAAAAGAAAAGAAAGAAAAATGATGACAAAATGAGCATTTTCCCCAAATACCTAGAATCAATCCCTTATGGTTAACTTTATGACTGATCTGCTATATAGTATACATAGGCGGCCCTCTTTATTTTAGTGTCTCTAAGATGGTCCTCTAATTAATTAGGAACAAACACTATCTAGTTAATGTACAGAATAGGGGACTCACACATGTGCTATTTCACCACTTCTGTGCTGTTTTTTTTCATCCAGAGACAAAGAGACATTGAGAAGGAGAAATATCACAGCACCAGAGTATCTCCAGGTGTTCCTGTGTCGTTCCCAGACTGGAACTTGGACTGCACATATAACTGCACATATAACACATCCTGACAGATGAACTGCCTCTCTGGCTCTAACTCAACCCAGCTCTTAACAGAACTTTTCCCATCTGCTATGTGCTTTCTTTCTAGGTAGGATCAGATAGGTGATCCACCAATGTAAGTTTAAAATGAAATGTGAGATCTTCAGTTGAAAAATTATTAAGAACTTCAAGACAATGTCATGCCCTTCCAAGCCGAAAGCTACCCAGGACAAACACCCAGGCAGGTGTCCTCTACCCTCCTACCTCCTGCCAGGGCCTGACTCTACTCACCTCTTTACATCTTTTGTGCTAGACATGTGAAATAGAAAGAGCATAGAGGAAGGCAGATCTCAGCTGAAAGCCTACAATCCTCCTTCTAATATATATTTTTAAAGATTTTATTTATTTATTAGTGAGAAAGATAGGAGGAGAGAGAAAGAACTAGATATCACTCTGGAACATGTGCTGCCAGGGATCGAACACAGGACCTCATGCTTGAGAGTCCAAAGCTTTACCACTGCGCCACCTCCCAGATCACAATAATATATATTTTTAATGCGAAGTATAATAGTATACCCAGGGATTCACACATCTGAAATACCATAAATTTTCAATTCTCTCTCTCTTTAGGGAAAGACAGAGATAGGAATGGAGGGGCAGTAGAGACACAGAAACAGGGAGGAGAAACACCCTGGCACCTTTGTATCATCCATAGAGCTCTCATCGATCTGCTCATCAGCTCCCATGTGGTGCTGAGACTTGAACCCATGGCCTCATGAACACTAAGGTGTGTGCTTTACTGAGTAATCTATCTCCAGTCCTACTTTTCCTTCTAAATATATGGATGTATAGCAGTCACTACCTTAGCCTCTTGCACAACACCCTTTTGGGAAAGTTACACACATAGAGGACCTTGCATTAGGGGAGCTCAGTGAATAGCTTCAGGAGGCCTGCATTTAAGTTCTGGAAAGAATTATTTTTCCCATGTGATTGGAACACCATTTGAATGAGTGTAGATCATAGTTTTACTGACTTGACTCCATTCTGTAGCCCCTACCCTAACATCAGCTTACAAACATATTGTGAATTTCATCACCAGGGAAACTAAGAGATCTTGGAGGGACCAACATAGTTCACTCTAATACTATGAGAAATATCTTTTTAAAAAAGTATGAAATGTTCTATCTCTCTTAAAGATAAAGATGAGAAAGAATTTCACATGAGAAAGAGAGGTGTCAGAGCCCTCCTGTACATGTGGTAGTGGGAATTAAACCAGGAACCTCCATCACAAAAGACCTGAGTTCCACCACTTCAAACTATTACCCAGCCTCATTAAAAAACAAATACAACTGGAATTGGTATATTACACCAAAGTAAAAGACTATGGGGTGGGTGGGTGGGGAGAATACAAGTCCAAAAAGGATGACAGAGGACCTAGTGGGGGTTGTATTGTTATATGGAAAACTGGGAAATGTTATGCACGTACAAACTATTGTATTTACTGTTGAATGTAAAACATTAATTCCCCAATAAAGAAATTTTAAAAATGCAAAAGGATCAGCAGTTACATATCTATATTCAGCAGATAATATATTTCTATCATCACTAATAATGTAATATTTTCTTCCTTTTATTGCTATAATTTCTTAATATACTCCAAATAGAAAATGACATTTTATTGTTTTTGCCTGGAATTGACAGTATATCTAAACTCTGGAAAGCCGGGGGAGGGGGGGTGGTGCCAAACAGGGATGACACTTGAAAATCTACAAAGCTAGCTGTCCTTTGAATTTCACAACAGGTATTGGAATAGTGCTCAGCTTACCTATCTGCTTCTTGTGATCATATTTCTAGGCATAAACATGATTAATTAAGGGGGAAACATTCTGTTCAGTATTAATTCTTGTATAACTGAATTAAATATCATAGGAAGCTATAGATACATCGTCAAATAATTGTCCAGATTTCTTACTATCCAATACTAAGAATATATACCTATCCTGAAAAAAAAAAAAGTAACACTATGGGAGAAGGGAGTTTCCCTTTGGACGTGGATTTAGTTCTTGACTCCTCTTCTAATGTTGACTGACACCTGTGAATACACATGCTTTTCTGGAACACCTTCATTTAATAAGTAAGTGTATTAAGGCCTGGAGACATGAAATAAATCTGCTGCCTGGGGTGATACAGTTTACAGGAAGACATTTTTATGTTCTCAGAAATTGAGAAGATTGTTTCACTGAACAAATGTTTGTTCCTCTTAGTGAGTAGGGATCAGCCCAGCACATTTATTACTTGATTATGTTTATGATCCTTTGTGTTTGGCTCAGTCTACATGGATGGGAGATTAGATAGCTCCCAAATGGCAGGGCTAATGCTCAGTGTCATCTTGTAGTTCCTGTAAGCTAGGACAGGCCTAGCTGGTCATCATTATTTGGAATCTATCAATAGCCTGAGTTTCACATTTCACATGATAAACAGGAAACATGAAGCCATCCAGATATCATAATCTTAGTGGCTGATTCTTGACACAGCTTGCCCTAGACAGTGGCACTAACTCTGATCCAACAAATGTGGGGTAAATATTGATAAGAGGATGAGTGGAACTGGTCACATAAAAAAGAACAGATGTCATTCTTACTCGTTCTTTTCCTTGGGAGCACTTAGTAAGGAGCAAAGTGGATGGTTATACTTTCTGGAGATATGTTTCCGGAAAAAAAAGGATAAATATAAAGCCCATGAGGGATAATTAATGAATCCAAAGAAATTTAAGATTTACTTTTATCCACTTCAATCCCAATTTTTAACAAAGCTCCACCCTGAATTCTTCAGCTAAGTACAGTTCTACAAAGTTCAGATATAATTTAAAACATATAGATAACTGACAGAGTAGAGATTATAGTATATTCATTACAATTTTGCAAGATCTGTCCTTTTCTTTGTAGCCATCAGTGACTACAATTTATAATGATAAAAAGAAAGTTCCTGGTGAATGACAATGGGAGATGGATCAGGAGTTAAGGGACAAAGATAATATATGGATGGAACTGACATTACAACAAAAAAGGAAGCAGTGATATCACAAAACAGTCACGATCAAATGCAAGGCTATTTTGGCTTCTGTTCCAAGTTCTTTTGAAAACATAGATCTGGAACTATTCATGAGAGCTGAATTTTGACTTCATTATTACTTATGAAAAGTCAAACAAACAAACAAAAGAATACAATAAATCAAAGTATTATTATATAGTGGTCAAAAACATCACACCCAGGTTCATAATAGTTTCCTAACCTTGGTCAAGTCACTGAATCTCTCTGGGCCTCAGTTTCCTTGCTTATGTAATACAGTTAATGGCATCTATTTCACACAGTTGTTTAGAGAATTAAAACTCCTGGTATATAATTACACACTGAATGTTAGTTATTATTCATGTTCTACAAATGTACTGAATGCCTTTTATTTGTGGCACTGCCCTAATTACTAATGAAACTAATGTATACAAAGTGCTTTGTCATAGAAGACTCCCAAGGACTAGTTGACAAATGAAAGCAGAAGCAAATTTCTTGGTGTGTCCCAAGATTAATAGGTCTTTGAATATCCAACCGGCATTTTTTTAATGTGCCACTTGAGAATTGACTGCTGTTTTACAGCTTGTATTGCTACCTCATAGTACTGGAGCCCCAAATCTACCTTTACCACCAATAAGATTAGCAAAGAAGGAAAGAGAAAAACAAATTTACTGCTTTTCTGGTATTCTGTTGTTTTGAGTGGTGACAGGAACAAGTTCTGTCAATAAATAAATAAATAAATGGTCACTGGCATATTTAATAAAATTCTGTTCTTAAGATCGAAAACAGGTGTTTTAAGACAAAAAAAAAAAAACCCACTTGACTTGTATGGGACTAAGGGGTGTGAAAACCTTCTACAATTAAAGGCTATATTTTATGCCTATGCTTATGTGTGGGGTGGAGCAGGGTGGAGAGACCATAGTTTTCTAAATGCTATGGGAAGGTGTGCTGTTCACCATAAGATTGAAACCCAGTGGACAATGAGTGCTGAAGCTTTAAGTAGACTAAAGCAAGTTTTAAGTCAAAACTTGAATTTATAGAGCATTAACTTAAGTTTTAAGAAAGGCCTGAATTAGAGACAGGTCACCGGGGCCAGATAATAGAGCACCTGGTTAAGCACACATGCCACAATGAGCAAGGACTCCAGTTTGGGCTCCTTGTCCCCACCTCCAGGAGAAAAGCAGCAGGCCTGCAAGTGTCTTTCTGCTTCTCTATCATTTCCTCCTTTCTTGATTTCTGGCTGTCTCTATCATTTAAATAGTTAAATAAAGATAGTAAAAATATTTTACTTAATTAACTTACTTTTATATTATAGAATTACATGTCAGAAGGGGTTTGAATCCACACCATTCCCACCACCAGAGTTCTGAATCTTCACTCTCCCCACCGCAATCCACCACAGTTCCCCTAAGGCTGTAGACATGAGCCAACCATTATCTTTAAAAAAAAGAGAGAGAGAGAGACAGATAATCTAGTTTTTATTACAGTTCACAAAGGAGGTGAAGCATTCACTGATCACTGCATTAAAGGTGCACTAAAATCTAGGGGCCTCAATCAATTAGGTCTTTAGAAAAATTTTTGAGAGGTCATAACTATGATCCATAAAATACATTCTCAACTATACAGTTTCAAACAACCGGCATTATAATAGGATAATTTGCTTGAAACTCAAAAAAACAAAAAGGGGGGGAGGGTATTGACTTTGAAAGTAGCAACAGCAAAAAGTTAAAAAAATTAAAAGAATTTGGTATTTAGTGCTACTTAAATGCTAATGATTCTGCTTGAGACATGCATGCCAACATCTACAGTGTGTGTACAAAGTACTGTGATAGAAACATATTAGGATTTTATAGGAACAAATACCAGCAAACAGCCCTGAAAATTCAGAGACATTTTTCAAGAAGAGGTACTAGGGAGGATTGGCTGGGATTAGGATGGACTGGCACTTCAGAACATCCTCCTCATTGTTAATGAATTAATGAGTGACTGAATCAGCCACTTAATTTCTATTGTATCTAGGACCTTGGGGGAATTCCCAAGGAAAAGTTTAACACTTTCAACTAAGCAACAAAGAACATCACTTGCTTTACTCCACTTCCAACTCTTTTAAAAAGTAGTAGCATTGATTAATTTGATATTTTTTAAATTTTTTATTTATAAAAAGGAAACATTGACAAAACCATAGGATAAGAGGGGTACAACTTCACACAATTCCCACCACCGGAATTCCCACCACCAGACCTCCGTTTCCCATCCCATCCCCTGATAGCTTTCCTATTCTTTAACCCTCTGGGAGTATGGACCCAAGATCATTGGGGGATGCAGAAGGTGGAAGCTTCTGTAATTGTTTCCTCGCTGAACATGGGCATTGTCTGGTTGATCCATACTCCCAGCTTGTCTCTCTCTTTCCCTAGTGGGGAAGGGCTCTGGAGAAGTGGAACTCCAAGACACATTGGTGGGATTGTCTGTTCAGGGAAGCCTGGTCGGTATCCTTCTAGCATCTGGAACCTGGTGGCTGAAAAGAGAGTTAACATGCAAAGCCAAACAAATTCTTGAACAATCATGGACCTAAAGTCTGGAATAGTGCAGATGAAGGGTTGGGGGGGGTGGGTCCTCCATTTTGTTGATAGCTAGTAGGCATATTTTAGTTATATTTCAAAGGGCCTGCAGCTATTCTAGAAATGATAGGTTCAGACCAGAGGGCTTAGATTCCAACTCCATCAGGACCCAGAGTGAGAAGAGGAAAAAAGGAAGGCCTTTCAGTAGTAATAGGTGTTGGTATGACTTGGAAAGAAAGAGAAGATGGGACCATGGGAAAAAATGGGCAGATACATACAAATTTAGACAGATAGTTGTACAAGTAATAGTTAACTTATATCTGCAACCTTGGGAGAATTGCTATATCTTCCAGCGGAGAGAATGGGGATACAGAACTCTAGGAGTGGGAACAGTACAGAATTATACCCCTATTATGTTATAATTGTCGTAAATCAATATTAAAACACTAATACAATTTTTTTTAAAAAAAAAATCCAGAACATACTTTGTTTCCTTTGCTTGGGAAACCTTCTAGTCTTGTTTTAACCTTCCAAAATTATGCTAATGTTTAAGGCCCAGATCAAACCCCATACCTTCCAGGAAGTCTTTGAATTTCTCTGCCTGATAAGCTTACCATCCCTTAACCTCTTGTAGCAGTCAACATTCTTAGTTGTTATTCCATGTCTGCCAGGGATTATTGTTGACTCTGTAGTGCTAGTCACTAATTTTTAGTTGGCAATCTTATTTTCTAAAGGAAGCTATATGTTATTATATTATAGGTAGTTAAGGGAAAGCAGTACATATCTTTGGTCTTAATTAGTGTGTGCAAAATAGATACAATTACATTTCTTATCTACTTGTTAGTCCAGAATAAAGTCCATGAAATGCATAGTCAATGGGGAAATAAACAATTAGCAGGAATTGAACTATTAGGATGATACTATCCTACTTAAAGGGAAGGACAAGTAGAGAGAGAGTACCAGAATTTTCAACTCATGTGTACTATATGCTGAACATTTTTCATTGCTAGTAGAGCAGGGACTCAGGACTAGTGTCTTCATTGCTTATTTTATTTTCAACATCATACCTATAGATTACAAGCAATATGTTGCAACTAAGGGTTGAGCTGAAACTTATAATGAAATGAATTCCAGTTATTTTAATACTGAAATTCCTAGGAGTCAATGCAACCACACCTAGGAACATTTCTCTTTTTCTTCTTCAATCTCTTTTTCTTATTCATCCATGGCTACTTCAAAGGTCTCTTACTGCCAGATGTTTGCCACTGGTTCACAAATGTTTTCAAATCAATAACAAGATATAATAAAATCAAACCATTTAGATTTTTTTTAGTACCACTGACTTTCATGTGTTGTGCACATAACATGTGCAAAGACTGGAGGAAGTGCAGATGATTATATATGAAGATTCCAACAAAGAACCTAAGGCCTAGCAAGAGAAGGAAGTGTAGACATTGTTCTAGGTTATATAAGAGGGGCAAGGCAAGACATGACAGCAGACTGAGCCTCTCATAACCTTCCTTACCCACAAGCACTCCTCCTTCCACCCTAATGACCTCACTACATCACAGAGCTCGGTGTCCTGAAAACGAGGGGAAAATTCAAAGCAATACAACTTTTCTAACAACACTGTCAATAAGTTTTCAAATCACATTTCAAACCACAGCTCTGAATTTCTGCTCCCAGATTCAGATACTTTCCTGGAACTTATCATTAAAAATATGTTTATTAGATATTGACAAATGACACTCTAGCAAGTCTTTTTAGTAACATACTTTAAGAGAAGCATTTTTGTCCCAAATGTACGTCTATCAGTTTTATCTCACAGATGGTATTATACAGTATAAACCCTCTGACCACTTTCCCACACATTTTCAAGCTTCCTTTGTGAATGTTTATTTTCATATTCTCATTGGTAACTGGTAGCACTTCAAGTTGAGAAGGTGTTTTTCTTAGTCATTATATATTTGACTAATTCAGAAATTGCTTCCAGTTCTAATCTTATGTTGCTTACCCTGTTGCCCGAGAGATTTAAGTTTGCTGCATGAAAATAGCAATTTGAAGAGACGAGAGTTTAATGATGCTATAAATAGCAACCAGCACTCTTGTCATTATAGTTAACTATAGCTCCACACCCATTTCCTTTTGGATCGTTTATCATTAACTATTATATCTGAAGTGAAACTTATTTCTAGTACAATCAGTAGAATGAACAACGAAACCATAAAGAGATCAAAAGATTACAGAAAGAATTTGTTCTCTTTTCATTCTCATTCAGAGAACGAACTTGACTTTCAGGGATTCATACTGACTAAGCTCCTTTGGAGTTCCCAGGTTGGATATTTACTTCTTCTTCCAATTTCTTTAAACAAATATCCAGTCTCAATTTAGGAAGCCTCATAGAAAAAGGAATATAATTAGAAAGATATTACTTCTTTATCTGCCTGTATGGATAATTTTCTTCATAGTTACAAACCACAAGACTACTCCTTGCTGAATATTCGCATAGAGTATTTTATACAATTCTAAAATACTTTTCCCTACTAATATTGAAAATACATGTATACAGGTTCTATATATTTACATGTGCTTTAGGTAGAATATCTGTGGGATATGCTGACATTTTTCCAGACCAAAAACTTATCTGCATACTTTCAAAAACTAGAAGCATCACTTGTGGTGCTGATTAGAGATGTCAGAATGCCAATTCTTCTGGAATATATAATAATTTAAATTTTGATCCATGACTTGATTTCTTCTTTCCACTAATGTCCTAGTTTTTGTTCACTTTTAAGGATTTGGGACTCTGTTTCAGCTATTTCTGCTATAATAATGTGAAAACCAATATGTCCTAGGCTCAAGAAGTGTACCAGTGTTCACAGCTCCAGTCCATGATGACTGCATTAGTTTCCTGGTTTTTGCTCCCACAAATAGGCTTCAGAGACAAGAAGTGCTACCTAAGGTGATGAAAATGCCACAGTTCTTGCTGTTCCCTCCATGCTAGCACCAAGCATATTGGAGCAGGCTACCTTGAGGGGAATGTGGGTCTGGGTACCCTGTTTCTCCCCTACCTTGTGCTTAACCTGCTGAGCTACTAGTCCCTACTTTTTAAAAATACTTTTCTTGTATTTCAATTTCCCATCAGGTCTTCTATGTTCCCCTGGGTTTCACCCTGAGATGAAAGCAAGAAGACAGACGAGAAAAAGAGTGAATGCATAAAGTTATTACAAACTTTTATACTTTACTGACACTGAAATAAGAGTTGTTTTCTCTGAACTGCCCTATAGGCATGTTCTTAGGGCAATAAATAAAGTGGGTCATAAGTGGCACTTTAAGTCTCATGATAACCTTCTAACCTCTACACAGAGTAAAAATACACAAGCTGGATTTATACTGAATGATGTAACATATGATGACACAGCATCTGTCACATCACAAAAAGTGATCTGAAAGAATATATCAGAAAGGTGTATGAGACATTTCACTAGCAGAAATATTATATTCACATTTTAAATAATAATAAACACAGTAAATAACCTTACATTTGGAATTTTTATTGGTTTTCTAGAGAGGGTCCTCAAACTTTCACTCCATCCTATAAAATCTAACACATTACTAAAATGTTCTTAATTTTTTTTTTAAACAATCTTCTTCTTCTAGCGTTTGCCCTTCTTCCGTAGCCAGTCAACAGCGTCAGGTTGAAAGCTGTCAGGAGCTGCTTGTTGCTGACTTTGAAAGTGACTGGGATCCATGTGGATTCAGTCAGCTAGGAAGGATCGTCAGTTTCCCCAATGAATGGGTACTCACGGGATGCACCACGAGAAGGTCGATCCAATGCATCCCAATTTTTAAACAATGATCTCCTTTAACAATTTTATGAACCATATATATGCTTTCCAGGGCAGTGTTCATCTTTTTTTTCCACCTAAGTTTAGCATTGTCTATAAAACACAAGTTAATGGAATTACAACACAACAGCATTGTAAATTTCCCTGTGCACACCTCTATTTCCAGCTTCTCATGTGCCTGTGTTCTAA
This sequence comes from Erinaceus europaeus, assembly GCF_950295315.1. NCBI lineage: Eukaryota > Metazoa > Chordata > Mammalia > Eulipotyphla > Erinaceidae > Erinaceus > Erinaceus europaeus. The sequence continues at coordinate 124,332,202 of NC_080164.1, read as the reverse complement.
GCAGACTCAGGAAACTGCCAAAGTGTTGGAGGACTGATGTCCTGGCAAAGATAGAAAGACATTGAAGGGCTCTTACTTGTGAGTTTTCTCTAAAGCAAGCATTCCTCAGGAGAAAAATCACAAATCAAAAGAGGGAAACAGAATGACTTCTACCTGTTTTCAAATAATCCAATGGTTCCCTGTATGTTCCCATAGCAATTTTTGTTTACATGTAACTCACCACCCCGTGCTAATATACTCTGTTTATTTCCTTCCCAAACTCTGAGGTCTTAGCAAACAGAGATTATAATGTTCGTTATTAAAATTTAAGTTCTGAAATATACTAAGGCATTATCAGTGGTCTTGAATGAATGAACATAATATTTTTAGATAATTTTATGTTTATTCCCATTTCAGCTTTATTCATATCTAGCTAACCAGTGAAAACTAATAATTCAGTTTTAGATGGTATCTGTGAATAGGTAAAATCTTTGAGGTTGCTTCTTATACATTGATTTTTACGTCTATCCCAATACTGGTGGTTTGTGGTCTCTGTGTGGATTAAGAATGTCAAATTTGAAAAATATGTTGTACTATGAGGAAGTGGCATATTTAATAACAAACACCAGAATGCACAAGACATGTCAATGAAAAATAACAGCAAAATCAAAAGATTACTGCTAAGAAAGCAAGATCATTAAGCAATTTGTTCTGCTTTATATCTTAATGCTTTTCAACCACCAAGATGCAGATGCTACCATGATGCCTACCTGACTTCCCTGGGCAGATGATCTCACCAATGTGTCCCAGAACACCACCTCTTCAGAGCCCTACCCCACTAAGATAGAAGCAGAATAGGAATCTGAATAGACCTGTCAATGCCCATGTCCAGCAGGGAAGTAATTACAGAAGCCAAACCTTCGATCTTATGCAACCCCATAATGATCCTGAGTCCATGCTCCTAGAGGGATGCAGAACTTTGGTGGTGGTAATTGTGTGGAATTGTACCCCTTTTATCTTGTCAATCATTATTAAATCAATAAAAAATAAAAATACAAAAATAAAAGAAAGATCATTTTGGGTCTCCACTCAGCTTGATGTTATAGCCAAACTACAATTATTTTCACAGTGGTTATAGCACTAGACTAAGAAACATGAAGTTGTATTTTAGTATATGTGCTACCAAAGAATGAGTGCAGAAGCATGAAGTCCTAAGTTCAGTCCCCAGCATTGCATGTGCTGGAGTGATGTTCTAGTTCTCTCTCCCCTCTCTCTAATTAATAAATACATATTTTAAGAAGAGTGTCATTTTGACTAAATGTTTGTTTGTATTTATCCTTGGAGTGTCACCTTAACACTGTGAAATACTAGAGTCAACTTAGAGTTGTTTAGGTGGCTATGGTATTAAGTTTAGGAGATGAATTGTGATGAGTTCCCCAGGAGCCGTAGGTGTAGAGCTCAATAGTCTAGGTCTTCCTAGGAACAAAAAGAGTAAATACAAATATAGACAGGTAGTTGTAGAAATAATAGTTAATCCATATCTACAACCTTAGGAGAACTGCTGTAGTTCACAATGGAAGGATCGACAACACAGAACTCCGGTGGTAGAAATGGTATGCAGTCTGTTATCATGTAATTTTGTAAAGCAAAATTAAATCACTAATAAACTTTAAAAAAATTGTCCAGGTCTTTAATATCTGACATATTTTCCTATTCTGTTCTCCTAGGAGTCACATACTGCCAGGTCACAAAAATTTTGATACCCTAACCGGTTCTTTTATAGTTTGTCTTAAATTCACAAAAGGAATGTGTGTGTGTGCGTGTGTGCATGTGTGCGTGTGTGCATGTGTGCGTGTGTGCGTGTGTGTGTGTGTGTTAGGTATAGGTCTGATTACTTTATTTTTTTAATTTTATTGTGTTGGATATGAGTATAACTGTCCATGCATTTTTGGTTGTGGTACATTAGCTTGTATGATGGTTTTCTATCCTTTCAGTTTGAGCTTATTTTTGTCCTGTGGAGTTAGGTGGGATTTTTACACATTTTGGGGTCCCAAGACTGACTTTCTTAAATTTTTATTTTATTTTTTAAGTTTTTCCTTTAAATATTTTATTTATTATGACAATGGGAGGAGAGAGAGAAAGAACCAGACATCACTCTGGTACATGTGCTGCCAGGGATTGAACTCAAGACCCCATGCTTGAGAGTCCAATGCTTTATCTCCTGCACCATCTCCCATACCACTTTTTTTTTAAAAAAATTTATTAGTGATTTAATAATTATTAACAAGATTGTAAGACAACAGGGGTACAATTCCATGCAGTTCCCACCACCAGAGTTCTGTATTCCATCCTCTCCATTTGAAGCTTCCGTATTCATTATCCCTCTGGGAGTATGGACCAACATTCTTTATGGGATGCAGAAGGTGGAAGGTCTGGCTTCTGTAATTGCTTCTCCACTGAACATGGATGTTGGCAGGTTGATCCAGACCCCCCAGCCTCTTTCTATCTTACCCTAGTGGAATAGGTCTCTGGAGAGTCAAGACTTTGGGACATATTAGTGAGGCTGTCTGCCCAGGGAAGTCAGTATGGTGTCATGGTAGTGTCTGCAACTTGGTGGCTAAAAGACAGTAAGATATAAAGCAGGACAAATTATTTAATAAACAGGAACCAAAGGTAAGAATAGAACAGATGAAACTAGGCGTCTTCATGTGGAAAGAAACTAGGAAGTCCGTTTTGTTCTAAGGAGCCTATGACATTAGTAATTTTAGTAATTGAGCCCGATAGCTAACATTCAGGTGAACTAAAAGTATTGTCTGGGAAGATAGTGACAGAGTGGAAAAAGCCTAGAAAAGCTGTATTAGGGTAGAGAATAGATCCCAAATATGAGGAAAATATATAAATATTGTTAATAATAAACTCTTATTACTAGGGAGGAGAGATTATTTAGAAAAGAGTTGAAAATATTATTTAGAATTATGCATCAAGGGTTGGGGAAGATAGACCAACCTTTTAGAACACAAGGTTTGCTGGCCTGAAGTCCCAGAGTTTGAAGATTCAATCCCTGGTACCACTTCATGCCAGAAGTGAGTGATGCGCTGGTCTTTTTGTTTTCCTTCCCTCATCTCTCATAATAAAGAAATGAAAATAAATACATCTCTTTTAAAAGAGAATTGCATGATGTGCTGTTATATTGTGTTGGGTTGTGTTTTGTTGCCTTGTTGTTAAAAGGAGTTTGAACTCTGTAGCTAGACTTGTGCAAGTTATTTAATCTCTTTGAGACTCAGTGCCCTCAAATATAAAAGTGGAAATAATAAGACCTAACTACCTCATAGATTTGTTGTTAGGTTCAAATGAGTTAATGTATGCCAAGCACTTATAACAGTTTGGCACATAAGTGTGAGCTATTTTTACTACATTACATCGATAAAACATTCCAAAAAAATTAGTATAGCCACAGGCCCTTTGGAATATAACTAAACTATGCCTACTAGCTATCTACAAAATGGAGTAACCCCCTGACTCTTCAACTGCACTATTCCAGCCTTTAAGTTCATGATTGATCAACAATTTGTTTGCCTTTGTATGTTAACTCTCTTTTCAGCCACCAGGTTCCAGATGCTAGAAGGATACTGACCAGGCTTTCCTGAACAGACAACCCCAACAATGTTCTGGAGCTCTGCTTCCCCAGAGTCCTTCCCCACTAGGGAAAGTGAGAGGCAGGCTGGGAGTATGGATCGACCTGTCAATGCCCATGTTCAGCGGGAAAGCAATTACAGAAGCCAGACCTTCCACCTTCTGCATCCCCCAATGACCTTGGGTCCATACTCCCAGAGGGTTAAAGAATAGGAAAGCTATCAGGGGAGGGGATGGGATACAGAGTTCTGGTGGTAGGAATTGTGTGGAGTTGTACCCCTCTTATCCTATGGTTTTGTCAATGATTCCTTTTTATAAATAAAAAAATTTAAAAAAAAACCATTCCATTCTTCTTATGCTATGCATTATACTGGGTTATTGTAGTCAATAGGGTAATAAATGTAGGACACCTAAGTGGGAACTGGTACTTTCTGACTTATACCTTGAAATAATTTATAAGATTTACGATAAAGTAGAAAAAAATAACTCTTTAAGTAGAAAGTGCTCTGTGCAGAATCAAGGACTTCAGTGCCAGCAATACAACTTTGCTACTAATCTACTAACTCATCAAGGTGTAGACTGAATGTAAGTGAGCAAACAAGAGGATGTTAGGAAAAGTGCATGCAGCTCCAGTAAAACTGACAAAAGACACTTTTTTTTTTTTTTTTTTTTTTTTTTAGTATTCAGTAGTGCTATGGATTCACCAGTGAAAACAATACTCTAGACTTTGGGAAAATTTTAGGCAGTGTCAGGATTTTGACCAATGGAAAATTGTGTAATTTTAAAAATCTCCTACAAAGTGGTTCACACAAAGTACAATATATCTGTTTACCCTTTCTTGCAATCATCTTAATGGACTTGCCCTCTCATGACCTCCACAACACCTTGCTTTGCCAGATGTACACACTTATTGCCCTGTTGGCTCATTCTCAGAATATTTTGCTGATCACTCTCTTCCTTATCTGAAGATGTTATAATTGGCCAGGGTTTATCCTAGATTCTCACTTTTCTTATGACTTCCTCCTAGTGATTTTGTCTGTTCTTGTTTTTGAACACTATGAAGAGAATAATAAATTTCTCACATGTTAATCCTAGATTTGTAGTCTGTTGACAAGAATTATTATATTCTGCATCCTAATTAATATTTATTTTACTGTTGCTAACATAGCCTGTCTACAAGTTAACATTTGATCATCTCTCAATTTATTTCTTTTTATCTCATTCCCATATTAATAGAGATCAACAGAAATTTTTCTGGATCATGTCTTATCTGTTAGAATATATTTTTAAGATATATTTAAATCATATACTTCTCCAAACTCCCTTACTACTATCGCAATCTTACTTTACCTTAACTGTTACTTTAAAAAGTGGTAGTTTTCTAAATTTACTTTTTCTCCTTACCTTTTCTAATATTTAATATAATATATAATCTCAGTACAGGATCTCAAAATCTTTCTAAGTATGTGCCAATAAACAAACTTAGAAAGCAAATGAGGGGACCGGGCAGTGGAGCATCTGAATAAGCATACATATTAACAAGCACAAGGACCCAGGTTCCAGCACCTGCTCCCCACATGCAGGGGGTTGACTTCATGAGCAATGAAGCAGGTCTACAAGTGTCTATCTTCTCACCCTTTCTAGCTCCCTCAGTTTCTTTCTGTCCTACCTAGCAATATATATATATATATATATATATATATATATATATATATATATATATATGGAAAAAAGTGGCCACTGGAAGTGGCATATTTGTTGTTTTTGCACTGAGGTCCAGCAATAAAACTTGTGGCAATAAATAAAAATAAATAAATAAACAGAAGGGAAAAAAAGAAACTAAATTCAGAGAGGTTAAATGAAAAATTTAAGTGACTAAATGTTAAAGTTTTTCACACACACAATTCTCTCTCTATTATCAACAGATTTACTGCCCTTCTGATATACAGTTTGATGCAAAACAGTGTCCTTCCTCATTAGTTTGCTTTATTGACTTTGCAAGTATTTTCACCATTCTCGGTGAAGCCAGCATCTGCTTTTCAGCTTCATTTGAATCCAACACCAGTCAACGCACTTGGTGAGTACTTTCAGCATCGGTTGCCCTTCTGACACTCGGGTATTTTTCATTCAGAGCTGAATACCCACTTCATATCAGTCACCCACTAACACTGGCATAAAGTTGACCTCAACATCATTCAGTAATACTCTACCCACATATTTCAACATGAAGTATATCTCTTTGCTTACAATGTTCTCTTTCTGACCTCTTCCATTCCCTACTACTTATCATGCCCACTCTAGTCTCAGCCAAGTTATCAGCCCACTCCTCGGCTGCATTACTCCATTTCTGAAAGCAAATGGGTCTATGCAGTCAAAATTTCATTTCAAGTTGAAAAGTACTTTTTTTTTTTGAAATTTAGCAGCTATTTTATTAAATCTTCCATTTGTAGTCTAGTAAAAACAAAAACAAAAAAAAAAACCTGGAACAAAAAAGGGGGGCTTAGATTTTATTTACTTTTTTTAAAAAATTTTTTATTTAAGAAAGGATTAACAAAACCATAGGGTAGGAGGGGTACAACTCCACACAATTCCCACCACCCAATCTCCATATCCCACCCCCTCCCCTGATAGCTTTCCCATTCTCTATCCCTCTGGGATCATGGACCCAGGGTCATTGAGGGTTGCAGAAGGTAGAAGGTCTGGCTTCTGTAATTGCTTCCCCGCTGAACATGGGCGTTGACTGGTCGGTCCATACTCCCAGTCTGCCTCTCTCTTTCCCTAGTGTTGGATAGTGTGCCAGCTCCCCCTGGCTTCTGCTTAACCATATGCCTATATAGGGATAGATTTAATCCCATTCAAAGCTTTGGTCTATTTACATAAATCACTTTTACATAAAGCACTCCCTCCAGGGCATTGGTGGTTCAGTGATAGGATTCTCGCCTGCTCTGCCCCCTCCTTGTCACACTCTGATTTTCACCAGTCACTTTTCTCTCCACCCTCTCTATGTCACATCCTGTTTCCACCCTACTTGGCAAGTATATATAAAGACAGCATTGTAAGTTTTACGGTAACTTGAGTTTAGCTTAGCTCGTCTTAGATTGTGCTGCGTCCTGCATGAATAAAGAGATACTGCCTACAGCTCAACCATGAGTCCCTGGTCGTCTGTTACCCACCCGTGAAGCCAGCCCGGCAAAAACAACCTAGCCCGGCGAAAACAACACCCTAGTAGGGTGTGTCTCTGGGGAAGCTGAGCTCCAGGACACATTGGTGGGGTCTTCAATGAGGGAAGCCTGGCTAGCATCCTGATGGCATCTGGAACCTGGTGATTGAAAAGAGAGTTAACATACGAAGCCAAAAAAATAGTTTAGCAATCATGGACCCAAAGCTTGGAATAGTGGAGAGGAAGTGTTAGGGAGGTACTCAATGCAAACTCTAGTGTACTTCTGCTTTCAGGTATATATTTTGCAGTAGTTTATGGATACGTGTGAACATAAGCTCTCTCTCACAGAAACTGGTGTATATCTAGGTTTGGGGACTTTGTTAGAAAGTGAACCACCTGAGATGGAATTAGAGTATACTATGAAAGGAAAGGTCTCACCCGAGTAATGAAGCTGAAGGGTTGTCATTCCACACGTGAAGTCTCTGGAAAAGTACTTTTTGTTCTTCTAACAGCAACAAAAATTCCTGAAAAAAAACGCAAAGCAACGTGGTAAGTACACATACACATGCAGGCAAAGGACAGAAGAAGGAGCACACTAGCTACATGTAGCACAAGATTCCTTAGAAGAGACAGATAACTGCAAGCCAAACTTTTCTTTTAGATTGCAATCTGCACAAAGACATGCTTTTTCTGTTCTGGTCTTACAAAGAATCACACCTAATGTTATTTGCCCTTTATTTTTTTTAATTATTGGATAGAGATAAAGGGAATCTGAGGTGCAAGCGAGAGGTAGAAAGAGAGAAAGAGCACTGTTTCACCACTTGAGAAGCTTTCCTCTGCAAGTGGGAACCAGGGGCTTGAACCTGGTTCCTTGTACATGGCAACATGTCCTCTCAACCAAGTGTGCCACCAACTGGCTCCCCATCCATTTTTAAAAGGAAAAATCTGACCTATTAATTAATTAGCAATATTACTAAAGATAGACAGCAAGGAAAGTAGTGTAAAATCAAAAACTTTTCTAATCAGATTGATACCTTGTGCATACAAAATTCAATAACATCACCATTCTAAGTCATAATATTTTGTAGGAAGTAATTTTTATAATATTTACTGCATAACTTAAAAACAACTTGGATAAAATTTACTCCAATTGTGACATTAGGTCAAATTTTCAAGGAAATTATATTTTTTCTTGTAGATCCTAGGGCCCACGCATATGTCATTTCTGTTCCATACTGCTTTTTCATTCAGATAGGTAGATATATAGATAGACAGACACAACACACACACACACACACACACACACACACACACACACACACACACACAGAGAGAGAGAGAGACTGCAGAACAGGAGTTTCCTCCAGTGCCAGAACACTTTGTAAGTGGTGCTTGGGTTTGTGCTTGTGGCAAGATGTATGCCCTACATAGCGTACCTCCAGCCCCTAAAACTATATATTTTAATAGGTAGATTTATTCATAGTAACTCATTTAGGAGACTAGAACTCTTATCTAATAATAAGTTCATTTATTATAAATGCACTTTACTCCCTGATACAGCTTGCATTTGGAATTCATCTCTTTTCATTGCTCAGCATTTACATGTGCTGAGCTCAAAGTCTGAAGATTTCAGTTCAAGGCCTGACTTTTCAACTTTCACTTCTCTAACCTTCAGCAAGCCACTGCAGCTACAGAGTTTCACTTTCTTCATCTGCAAAGTGAAGATAATAATAGCTCTCTGCCAACTCCACGGGACAGGTGGAAGGGTCAGATGAGATAACATGCATAAAAGTGCTTCTGAAACTACAAAGTGTGATCAAAATGCACAAACTCCATCAGGACCCAGATAAGAGGAAAAAGAAGGACATTCAAATGTAGTAATAGGATTATGTATAGCTTGGAAAGGAAGAGAAGACAGGACCTTAAAAAAAGGGGGTGGGGATTATATACAAATACAGACAACCCCACCAACGTGTCCTGGACCTCTGCTTCCCCAGAGCCCTCACCCACTAGGGAGAGGAAGGCTGGGAGTATGGATAGACTTGTCAATGCCCATGTTCAGCGGGGGAGCAGTTACAGAAGTCAGACCTTCCACCTTCTGCATCCCACAATGACCTTGGGTCCATACTCCCAGAGGGATAAAGAATAGGAAAGCTATCAGGGGAGGGGATGGGGTACAGAGATCTTGTGGTGGGAACTGTGTGGATTTGTACTCTTCTTATCCTATGGTTTTGTTAATGTTTCCTTTTTTAAATAAAAAAAATTAAAAATAAGAATATGGGTGTATCATGAACCAGTTAAAAAAAGTGGATTGATTCAGGTTGTCAGAATTACTGTATCAGAATCCTTGTTCTGATATCCACTTGCTTTAGGGAAACTATAATTGTGTGTCTAGTTTTATGAATGGCAATTGTTAAAAACATACCAAGAAATCCTAAGGTAGAAAGAAGTTTGAGCTCTGTGCTCCTTTTCTTCTCCTGACTGCACACACACACACACACACACACACACACACATACACACACTGCTCTATTTGGGAAGTAATCTATAATCCGTTCTAGTTGATAAGACTGAGAAGAATAATCAGTAAGTGAATTGGAATGCTTCTGTATAATTACCAATGAAACTTTCAGTTAATTAGGGGTACATCCATCTTTCCTTGTAGTAAGTTTGTTCCTTGTGAAACAAAAAGTTTGGAACTGTATTGTGGTGCCTAGGTTGAGCACACATATTATCATGAGCAAGGACCCAAGTTCAACCCCTCAGTTCCCGCCTACAGGGAAACTTCATGAGCAATTTATCTCTGTCTCTCACTTTCTCCCTGTCTGTATCCAAAACAAATAATAATTGTTCCAGTTTTAGAGATACTCTCAGAAAAGTCATTCAAAGTTTCAGAGCAGACGGATTCAAATTCAAAGTTCTAGGCTTTATCCACTGCTATTCTACCTCCTTCTATTAATTATGTTTAAGTGTATAATACTATATTTTAGTACACAAAATATTTCATCTTAAGATATATACATTTTGATAGTTTCTGGTATAACATCTAGGTGCTTGATCCATTTAGAGTTTACCTTTGTGTGTGGTAAAATGTAGTGGTTCTGCTTCATTCTTCAACACATTTCAACTCAATTTTTCCAACACCATTTGTTGAAGAGACTCACTTTTCTCCATTTAATAGTTTGATCCCCCCTTTCAAAAATTAGATGACCATAAGTGTGGGAGAGACACATATATTTTGAAATTAGTGAGAAATATTATATGCAAATCAAGGACCCATTTAATAATTCCCAAAATTACATATGTGGAGTTGGGTCCACATTGATTCATTTTATCCTCTTAAAAGTAGCTCCTAAAACACCAACACACATCATAGTTACAATGGAAAGAAGTAGGAATAAAGAAAGGATCCTAAAGGCTGCAAGAGAAAAACAAAAAGTCATGTACAGGGAAAAACCCATAAAATCATCAGCAGACTTCTCCAATCAAACTCTAAGAGGCAGAAGAGAATGGTAACATATCTACCAAGCTCTCAATGAAAAAGGGTTTCAACCAAGGATAATATATCTTGCTAGACTTTCCTTCAGACTAGATGGAGGGATAAAAACCTTCTCAGACAAGCAACAGTTGAAGGAGGCAACTATCACAAAGCCTGCCCTGAAAGGGGTTTTAAGAGACCTCCTATAAACAATAATATCGCCAAAATACTAGACATATATCAAAGCAAATAAAAAACTGTTGAACAATGGCACTGCAATACCTTAAATACATAATATCAATAAATGTCAGTGGCTTAAATTCACCTATTAAAAGACAAAGAGTGGGAGAAAAGTTAAGAAAACACAACCCAACATATGCTGCTTGCGAGAATCACACCTGACCCAATAAGACAAAAACAGACTTAAAGTGAAAGGATGGAAAACTATCGTACAAGCTAATGGACCACAATCAAGGCAGGAATGGCCATTCTCATTTCTCACACATAGATTTTAAATTAAATAAAGTAATAAAAGATTGGCAAGGCCATTACATAATGACTAGAGGATCAATCAACCAAGAAGATTTAGCTATTAACATCTATGCAAGACTTAACATCTATGCAAGATTCATCTATGAAGATTTAATTATTAACATCTATGCACCCAATGAGGCCCATCCAAATACATCAAACACTTATTGAAAGAACTACAAAAATACATCAGTAGTAGTACATAATAGTGTGAGACTTCAACACCCCACTCTCATACTTAGACAGATCAACTAAGCAGAGAACCAACAAAGAAACAAGAGAATTAATTGAAGAGATAGACTATACCTCCTGGACATTTTCAGATTTCTTCACCCCAAGAAACTGGAATACACATTCTTTTAAAATCCACACAGCACATCCTCAAGGACAGATCACAGGGTAGGCCACAAAGACAGTATCAACAAATTCAAGAGCATTGAAATCAACCTAAACATATTCTCAGACCACAGTAGAATAAAGCTAACACTCAACAATAAACCGAAAATTACTAAAAGCCACAAAAATTAGAAACTCAACAACATACTGCTTAATAACCACTGGGTCAAGGAGGAACTCAAGCAAGACATCCAAGTATTCCTAGAAATAAATGGAATTGAAGACATGAGCTACCAAAATATTTGGGACACAGCTAAAACAGTACTTAGAGAAAAACTCATAGCCATACAAGCACATATTAGAGAACAAGAAAAGGCTCAAGTAAACGATCTTAATGTATGCCTTAAAGACTTATAAGAAGAGGAGCAAGATGAACCTTAAAGCAACCAGAAGGACTGAAATCACCAAAATTAGAGTGGAAATAAACAAAACTAAAAGTAAGAGAACCATACAAAATGTCAATGAAGCCAAATGTTGTTTCTTTGAAAAACTAAACAAAATTGACAAACCCTTAGCCAACTCACTAAAAAAAAGGGGGTGGAAGACAAATAAAAACAGAATTGTAAACTATAGAAGAGATATCATGACAAACACCACAAAAAAGCAAAGAAAATATGCAAAATTTCTACAAACAACTATATGCCACTAAGCTAGAGAATCTTGAAGAAATGGAAGAATTCCTAGAAACATACCCTTCCAAAAATGAACCTGGAAGAACTACAGAACCTAAGTGCACCAATCACAGACAAAGAAATCGAAACAGTTATCAAGAATTATCCCAACAACAAAAGTCCAGGACCAGATGGCTTTACAAAGAATTCTACAAAACCTTCAGTAAACAGTTAATACCTATACTTCAAAAAAACTGAAGAAACGGGAACACTCCCTTCCACCTTCTATGAAGTCAACATCACCCTGATACCAAAAGCAGATAGGGACACAACAAAAAAGGATAACTACAGACAAATATCTCTGATGAACATAGATGCCAAAAATACTGAACAAGATCCTAGCCAATTTGATACAGCAGTATGTCAAAAAGATCGTCCATCACAACCAAGTGGGATTTATCTCAGGAATGCAAGGCTGGTTCAACATACATAAGTCAATCAATGTCATCTACCACAAAAGCAAAGCCAAAAACCACATGATTATCTCAATAGAATCAGAGAAAGCCTTTGTCAAAATCTAATACCTATTCATAATAAAAACACCACAAAAAATTAGAATAGATGGCAAACTCCTCAAGATACTGGAGTCTTTATACAGAAAACCTACAGCCAACATAATTCTCAATGGAGAGAAGCTAAAAGCATTCCCCTTCAGATCGTGGACTAAACAAGGCTGTCCAATATCATCATTACTCTTCAACATTTTACTGGAAGTTCTCACCATAGCAATCAGGCAAGAAAAAGGAATCAAAGGAATACAGATTGGAAGGGAAGAAATCAAAGTCTCGGTAGTTTCAGATGATATGATAGTATGCAGAGAAAAAACCTAAAGAATGAAGCAGAAAGCTACTGGAAATCATTAGGCCATATAGCAAGGTTGCCAGGCTACAAAAATAAATGTACAAACATCAGTGGCATTTCTTTAAGCAAACACTAAATCCAAAAAAGAGGCTATCCAGAAATCACTCCCATTCACTGTTGTGGCAAAATCAATAAAATACCTAGGAATAAACATGACCAGAGAAGTGAAAGACTTATATACTGAAAACTATTCAAAGAAATAGAAAATGATACCAAGAAATAGAAAGATATCCCATACTCATGGATTTGGAATTAATATAATTAAAATGAATATTCTACTCAGAACCATATACAAATTTAGTGTGATACCCATCAAAGTCCCACCAAGTTTCTTCAATAGATTAGAAAAAAAATTACAATAATTTATCTGGAACCAGAAAACACCTAGAATCGCCAAAGCAATCTTGAGGAAAAGAAGCAGAAATGGAGGCATCACACGAATAGCATACATCAAAAGTGACAGCAGCAACAAAAGCTGGAGAGGTTGTGGCGATAAAGGAACACTCCCACACTGCTGGTGGGAATGTAATTGGTCCAACCTCTGTGGAGAGCAGTCTGGAGGACTCTCACAAGGCCAGAAATAGACCTCCCATATGACGCAGTAATCTCTCTCTTAGGAATATATCCTAAGGACTCCAGAACCACAACCAAAATGATATGTGTACACCCATATTCATAGTATCACAATTAGTAATAGCTAAAACCTGGAAGCAAACCAGGTGCCCAACAACAGATGAATGGCTGAGAAAGCTGTGGTATATTTACACAATGGAATACTATGCAGCTATTAAGAGGAATGAACCCACTTTCTCTTACCCATCCTGGAGGGAGCTAGAAGGAATTATGTTAAGTGAGCTAAGTCAGAAAGACAAAGATGAGTATGGGATGATTCTATGCATAAACAGAAGTTAAGAAATAAGAACAGAAAGGGAAACTCAAAGTGAATTGGACTGAGTTTGGAGTAGGGCACCAAAGTAAAAATCTCTGGGTGGATGGTGAGGCAAGAAGACTTAACAGTTATTAACATCTATGCACCCAATGAGGGACTATCTAAATACATCAAGCACCTACTGAAATAACTTCAAAAAATACATCAATAGTAATACAATAATAGTGGGAGACTTTAATACCCCACTCTCACAATTAGACAGATCAACAAAGCAGAAATCAACAAAGATACAAGAGAATTAAATGAAGAGATTGACAGACTAGACCTCTTGGACATTTTCAGAGTCCTTCACCTAAAAAAAAACTGGAATATACCTTCTTTTCAAATCCACATAACACATACTCAAGGATAGACCACATGTTAGGCCACAAAGACAGCATCAATAAATTCAAAAACATTGAAATCATCCCAAATATCTTCTCAGACCACAGTGGAGTAAAACTAACATTTGACAACAAACAGAAAATTATTAAAAGTCACAGAATTTGGAAACTAAACAACATACTCCTTAAGAACCACTGGGTCAGAGAGTCACTCAAGCAGGAAATTCAAATGTTCCTGGAAACAAATGAAAATGAAGACACAAGTTGTCAAAATATTTGGGACACAGCTAAAACAGTATTGAGAGGGAAACTCATAGCCATACAATCACACATTAAACAACAAGAAAAAGCTCAAATGAATGACTTTACTGCACACCTCAAGGACTTAGAAGAGGAACAAAGGAACCCTAAAGCAACCAGAAGGACAGAAATCACTAAAATTAGAACAGAAATAAACAACATTGAAAATAAGAGAACCATACAAAAGATCAATGAAGCCAAATGTTGGTTCTTTGAAAGATTAAACAAAGTTGACAAACCCATAGCCAGACTCACCAAACAAAAAAGAGAGAAGACTCAAATTAATAGAATTGTAAACGATGGAGGAGATATCACAACTGACACCACAGAAATCCAGACAATCCTGCGAAACTTCTATAAAAAACTATACGCCACCAAGCTAGAGAATCTGGAAGAAATGGAACAATTCCTAGAAACATATGCCTTTGCAAAACTGAACGAAGAAGAACTACAAAACCTAAATGCACCAACCACAGACAAAGAAATTGTAACCGTTATTAAGAATCTCCCCAACAACAAAAGTCCTGGGCCAGATGACTTCACAAACGAATTCTACAAAACTTTCAGGAAACAGTTAGTACCCATACTTCTTAAGCTATTCCATAAGACTGAAGAAACAGGAATACTCCCTTCCACCTTCTATGAAGCCAACATCACCCTGATGCCAAAAGCAGATAGGGACACAACAAAAAAGGAAAACTACAGACCAATATCTCTGATGAACATAGATGCCAAAATATTAAACAAGATCTTGGCCAACCGGATACAGCAGCACATCAAAAAGATTGTCCATCACAACCAAGTGGGATTCATCCCAGGAATGCAAGGCTGGTTCAACATCCATAAGTCAATCAATGTCATTCACCACATCAATAAAAGCAAAGCCAAAAAACGTATGATTATCTCAATAGATGCAGAGAAAGCCTTTGACAAAATCCAACACCCATTCATACTCAAAACTCTACAAAAAATGGGAATAGATGGGAAATTCCTCAAGATAGTGGAATCTGTATATTGCAAACCTACAGCCAACATCATACTCAATGGACAGAAGCTGAAAGCATTCCCCCTCAGATCAGGGACTAGACAGGGCTGTCCACTGTCACCGTTACTCTTCAACATAGTATTGGAAGTTCTTGCCATAGCAATCAGGCAAGAGAAAGAAATCAAAGGAATACAGATTTGAAGGGAAGAAGTCAAGCTCTCACTATTTGCATATCATTTGATATGATAGTATACATAGAAAAACCTAAAGAATCCAGCAGAAAATTACTGGAAGTTATTAGGCAATATAGCAAGGTATCAGGCTACAAAATCAATGTACAAAAATCAGTGGCATTTCTTTATGCAAACACTAAATCTGAAGAAGAAGACATCCAGAAATCTCTCCCATTTACTGTTTCAGCAAAATCAATCAAATACCTAGGAATAAAGTTGACCAAAAAAGTGAAAGACTTAGATACTGTAAACTATGAGTCGCTACTCAAGGAAATAGAAACTGATACCAAGAAATGGAAAGATATCCCATGCTCATGGATTGGAAGAATAAATATCATCAAAATGAATATTCTCCCCAGAGCCATACACAAAATTAATGCAATATCCATCAAAGTTCTACCAAGCTTCTTTAAGAGAATAGAACAAACACTACAATCATTTATCTGGAACCTGAAAACACCTAGAATTGTCAAAGCCATCTTGAGGAAAAGAAACAGAAATGGAGGCATCACACTCCCAGACCTTAAACTACATTATAAAGCCATTATCATGAAAACAGCAAGGTACTGGAACAAAAATAGGCACACAGACCAGTGGAACAGAATTGAAAGCCCAGAAATAAATCCTCACACCTATGGACATCTAATCTTTGATACGGGGGCCGAAAGCATTAAATGTAAGAAGGAGGCTCTCTTCAATAAATGGTGCTGGGAAAACTGGGTTGTAACCTGCAGAAGAATGAAATTGAACCACTTTATCTCGCCAGAAACAAAAATCGACTCCAAATGGATCAAAGACCTGGATGTTAGACCAGAAACAATCAAATACTTAGAGGAAAATATTGGTAAAACACTTTCCCACCTACACCTCAAGGACATCTTTGATGAAATAAACCCAATTACAAGGAAGACTAAAGCAGAAACAAACCAATGGGACTACATCAAATTGAAAAGCTTCTGCACAGCCAAAAAAAGTATCACACAAACCAAGAGACCCCTCACAGAATGGGAGAAGATCTTCACATGCCATACATAAAAGAGACTAATCACCAAAATATATAAAGAGCTCAGCAAACTTAGCACCAAAAAAGCAAATGACCCCATCCAAAAATGGGCAGAGGATATGAACAAAACATTCACCTCAGAGGAGATCCAAAAGGCTAACAAACATATGAAAAACTACTGATTGTCAGAGAAATGCAAATTAAGACAACACTGAGATACCACCTCAGTCCTGTAAGAATGGCATATATCAAAAAGGACAGCAGCAACAAATGCTGGAGAGGCTGTGGGGACAGAGGAACCCTTTTGCATTGCTGGTGGGAATGTAAATTGGTCCAGCCTCTGTGGAGAGCAGTCTGGAAAACTCTCACAAGGCTAGAAATGGACCTTCCATATGACCCAGTAATTCCTCTCCTGTGGTTATACCCCAAGGACTCCATAACACCCAAGCAAAAAGAGGTGTGTACTCCTATGTTCATAGCAGCACAATTCATAATAGCTAACAATGGGATTTTCAAAGTTAACCCAATTGCCAAATGATTTGGTTATAGCTATAACTATCTATTGCTTTTTTAAACCCTAAGACAGCAGGAACCCTGCCCTTTTTCTATAAAGCCCATATTTCTCCCAGTCCTGAAACCTCTAGGGTGAGGCTCATTTTCCTGCATCCTTCTCCCAATTCATTCCAACTGATACTGCACCTACTGATCCCAACCTAATCAATGCAACCAGTACCAACTCAGCATGTTTCACCTCAGACTACATCCAGAGATGTCAGGTGTGGAATGTGAACCCACCAATTTCATCACTCTGGTGAGTCCTTTCCTAGCTCATAAGACTCCTTAAATTCATTTCAGGTGGTACACTTCTTAACAAATCTCAAACCCTAGATATAGACCAGGGTCCATGAGGTGGGGCATAAGTACATATATGCAGGAGTTAGGGGAAAACATACACCTTAAAGAAAATGTGTACAGTAGTTGGCAGTGAGTCAATAAATGCAGCAAACAAGAAGACCTAAAAAGATACCATAGAGTACCTAATGAAATAGTTTCTACTTAGACCTAGATACTCTCCTCACCTACCTTCTATTGCACGTCCCTTAATCACTCCAAAGCTAACCCTGTCAGACAAAATAAGAACTATAAAAGCTGAATAAAGGCAAGAGACCTGGCATACTTTAATGATGACTCTTTAGTCACTATCAGGCTACCCCATCACCTGGAGCCCTATTCAGGAGTCCTGGGATTCCCACAGGCATGATGAGCCTAGACCTCTAACAGATCTTTCTCACCACTGTCACTGGTCATCTCCATCAGGAACAACATAATGTACCCCTTTGTTGTGGGCCCCTATAGGGCCTGGTCCTCAATGTGAATCAACAATGGCAGGGAATGTTCCATTCTCTGAAGAGAGGTGGGATAGCATGCTCTACCTATCACCCAAGGATGATGGGTCCTGAAATTGGCGCAGCCTAGAATGTTCCTAGCTGTGACCACGGAATGTGAGCTCAGACCTACAGGGATGCAGAGGTTACACAAGCTCCTGTGTTGACTATGGGCCCCAGTTCAGATGGATGGGGTTTACAGTTAACAATATTTATATACTTTTCCCATATTTGGGAGCTACTCTGTTCCCTTATCCAGCTTTCTGGTCCTTTTTCCAACTGTGACACCATCCCCCCCACCCCACCCCCACACACCCCCAGACAACAGCTTAATTCGCCTGCATATTGGATGTCAGGCACAGGCAAAAACTAGTTGGGTCATGGGCCCCTTGAACTAGACCTAAAATAGACCTATGAGCTGTTTCCAAAATGGAGACCCAAATCTCTGTCCATAATATTCTTGCCTTTAGTTTCATGATTAGTCAAAAATTTGCTCTGCTTTCTATCTTTTTTTTTTTTTTCCCTCCAGGGTTATTGCTGGGCTCAGTGCTTACACCATGAATCCACCACTCCTGGAGGCCATTTTTCCCCCTTTTTGTTACCCTTGTTGTTGTAGCCTCGTGGTTATTATTATTGACATTGTTGATGTTGTTCGTTGTTGGATAGGACAGAGAGAAATGGAGAGAGGAGGGGAAGACAGAGAAGAGGAGAAAAAGATAGACACCTACAGACCTGCTTCACCACCTGTGAAGCGACTCCCCTGCAGGTGGGGAGATGGGGACTCGAACTGGGATCCTTACACCAGTCCTTGAGCTTTGCGCCACATGCACTTAACCCACTGCGCCACCGTCCAACCCCCTCTGCTTTCTATCTTAACTCTTTTTCAGCCATCAATTTCCAGATGCTACCATGATGCCAACTGGACTCCCCAGGGCAGAAAAACCCACCATGTGTCTTGGAGCCCCACCTCCCCAGAACCCTGCCCCACTAATGAAAGAGAGATAGACAGGCTGGGAGTATGGATTGACCTGTTAACACCCATGTTCAGGGGGGAAGCAATTACAGAAGCCAGACCTTCCACCTTCAGCACCCCAGAATAACCCTGGGTCCATGCTCCCAGAGGGATAAAGAATAGGAAAGCTATAAGGGGAGGGGATGGGATATGGAGTTCCGGTGGCAGGAATTGTACCCCTCTTATCCTATAGTTTTGTCAGTGTTTCCTATATATAACTAAAAAACAAAAGTAGCTCCTGTGGGGCCAGGTTGTGGCACCTGGTTGAATGCACATGCTATAATGTTCAAGACCCAGGTTTGAGCCCTCAGTCCCCATCTACAGGGGGAAAGCTTTGCAAGTGGTAAAGCAGTGCTGCAGGTATCTCTCTGTCTCTCTCCCTCTCTGTCACCCCCTCCCCTCTTGGTTTCTCGCTGTCTCTACCCAATAAATAAATAAAAATTACACACAAAGAAGCTCCTGCCCACCCTCATCAACTTTTTATCTTTCTAACTTTTTTTTTCATTTTTTTATTGGGGAATTAATGTTTTACTTTCAACAGTAAGTACAATAGTTTGTACATGTATAACATTCCCCAGTTTCCCATATAACAATACAACCCCCACTAGGTCGTCTGAATCCTTCTTGGACCTGTATTCTCCCACCCACCCACCCCAGAGTCTTTTACTTTGGTTCGATACATCAATTCCATTTCAGGTTCTACTTGTGTTTTCTTTTCTGATCTTGTTTTTCAACTTCTGCCTGAGAGTGAGATCATCCCATATTCATCCTTCTGTTTCTGACTTATTTCACTCAACATGATTTTCTCAAGGTCCATCCAAGATCGGCTGAAAATGGTGAAGTCACTATTTTTTACAGCTGATTAGTATTCCATTGTGTATATATACCACAACTTGCTCAGCCACTCATCTGTTGTTGGACACTTGGGTTGCTTCCAGGTTTTGGCTATTACAAATTGTGTAGCATCTTTCTAACTTTTGACTGTCTTCTTCTCTTCACTTAAATATTAGAAATATATTTTGATCTCAGATGTGTAAAATTATCCTATTACACTTACATCATCCTAAAACTTATTATCCTTTATTCCACATGCTAATGTACACTAGACTGTATATCCATAAAGGTACAATATATAACTTTCTTGCTCACTTTTGTGTTTCCTATCCCCAGAACTAGCCTAGGATGTAAGAGAAATTCTCATACACTTCTCTAGCATGAATAGGTAACCTCTGGTAGCCTATACAATATGTTTTTATATTATCAGACACATGAAAAACAGAAAATATTTAAAGTCTTGGAGTGGTGTTAATAAATTAATACACTTACAAGATGAAGCTCTTTCTGTGAACTGAACTAGTTTCAAGGTAAATTATTTGTAATCAAGTTGTAAAGAGCTGTTCCATTTTGTTTCAAATTTCTGAGTTCTGAAGAACTTGTAATAGCTGGATAGGTAGCTGTAATGTGTTGCTTCCATTAGGAAACAGATAGCAAAAAAAAAAAAAAAAAAAAAAAAAAAAAAAAAAAGCAATGGATAAAAGCCTTCTCCTTCCTTTTCCTTTCTTGCTATACTTCTTTACACCAAAAGATGGCAGTGTGCTAGAGAGTGAAATTCTTTCTATGTCTGAACTGGCCTAGCATCTGGTGAGTGACTAACACTTGTCTTGAGTTACTTGTGTCTTCAAAAATCTCAGGTTTCAGAATATCTGAGGTGGAAACCCAAGGAAACAACTTATTTGTTTGTTCCATTACTCACCTTGTTTTGGAGAGGAGAGATCTAAAAAGCTGCATTGTCTGTTATATACAAATGTACATGCAGATTTGCGTCACCATGAAATTTATACATGTTTAATTTTTTACTTCAAATTCCAAATGCTAATTCACATCTTTTAACATCACATGGAGATAAGGATGACATATGTCTTCTAAAACTTTTTTAGCTTGTTCATACACAATTGTTTTTAAATTTTATTTATAGCATAGTCATCATGAGTGAGGTGGCATTTTTGCACATGTGTAAACCAGATGAAGTTGTCCTTGCCACTTTCCCCTACCCTTAGTGCTTTCTTTCTCCTCACAGAGCTGCTGTCCTCGGGGCCTGGTCGGGACCAGATGCTGTGCTCTCTCCAGGACGTTCTCTGCAGGCTGCCTTGGTATCCACCTCAGTCTGCTCTGCCCAACAATAAAATTTTATAGTACTGTTCTCTGAGGACCCTCTCTTTATGAAAATAGGCTAATCAGTGGCAGATGATTGACAAGGTCCACTGTGTTTACAGTCATTAAGTCACTCACTTATTCATCATTCATGAATGGAACTCCTGCTATGCATTAGTCACTATCAAGGCAAACGCTAGAGAAGAAGTCACTATCAAGGTGGGGGCAACCAACTGAAGGCTATTACAGTCCAAGCTATTCAGACAGTTAACATGAACAGACTGTAAACGTTAGTACCACTGAGCCTTTTCCCAGTTTGCAGTAGATCTGTAGACCTGGTCACTTATTGATGAGATACTGAGACAAGCAGACGATGATGGTATTTTTGGATATCCCACAGTTACCAACAAACCATCCCATGTTGGAAAAGAGAAATCTCTAACTACTATAGGTCTACCACCCATGACAGTAGAGCTGAAGCAGAAATTGTGCATTAGTTCTTACTCTTAAGTGCTGCTTCCAAAGAGGTGGGTTTAGGAGAAGGCAGAAGGACTTAAGGAAAAAAAAAAAGTGATGATTTAGAATAAATTCAGAAGTTCACTTCTGATCTTACTTAAAAAAAAAAAGCAAGGTCTCTGGAGGCAGGGGGAGTTTTTTGCAGTTGCTGAGTCATGACAATAAATAGGAATAGGCTTCCGTTGATGGGTTTGTTGGATAAAGTTATGCACAGACAAGTGTTCATTTCCTTAAATGAACAAGAGTTGTTATGCTTTTGAAGTGTTCCTCCCGTGGGTTTTCTTTTCTCTTCTTTCTTCCTCTTTCTCTCTGTCTCACTTTCATTTTTTCCTTCTTTCTAGAGCACTGCTTAGTTCGGTCTTATGGTGCTGCTGGGGATTAAACCTGGGATCTTTGGTGTCTTAGGAATAAAAAGGTTTTAGTATAGCTATTATGCTATCTCCCTACCCTCTCCCGTAAGTTTTCATTTAGAAAAAAAACATTTACGCATCATCAACACTTCTCTAAGGCTCTGTCTTAACAAATTAAAAAATCCAAAATTCAAAGATCCATTTTACATTTTTGACATGTTTTATGCTACATGGCTTTGTGGGTAATTTATCAATAAACGGTCTGTGATCTGATTCACAACAGAATGTTATCTAACTTTTCTTGATAGTTCTTATTCTCAAGGATAAAATAATCTTGCATTTATAAGGTTCTCTTTCCTTTCTATGGTTTTGAGTCCAAGCACTTCAGGCAGATCAGGAAACAGCTCTGTGGAACCAAAGAGGAAAATCACCCAAGGGATGGGGCCCATGTTGCTATGACTCCACACCTGTAAACTGAGGACAAGCCTGTTGATCCGGCAAAGCAGGCATGTGTCAGTCTGAGCTCTCAAGGAACAATGGCCTTCACTGTGCACACTGGCATGTGGGAAACAGGTTTGTTTATGTTTTTCTTATGTCACTTTTGGGGATAAAATATGGTTCTTTTTTTTCCCTCAATCCAACTGCCAAAGCCAGCAGAGAACAGAGAACTCCAGCTTCCTGGTAGTAAATACAGACTAGTGATTGCAGGAACTGTCATTGAAAGGTGGCCATTCTACCTCACAGGGCAGGAGTAGCAGGTTTTCTTGTGGAAGAAGAGGCAACTTATCAGGAAGTTCCCAGACAGTCACTTGACTTTTCTCTCTGGATGGGGGAGGAGGAATGAGATAAGAGTAGGACGGAGTGGATGACATCTTCTTCTTCTTCTTCTTCTTCTTCTTCTTCTTCTTCTTCTTCTTCTTCTTCTTCTTCTTCTTCTTCTTCTTCTTCTTCTTCTTTTTTATTTATAAAAAGGAAACATTGACAAAACCATAGGATAAGAGGGGTACAACTCCACACAATTCCCACCATCAGAACTCCGCTTCTCATCAGCTCCCCTGATACCTTTCCTATTCTTTATCCCTCTGGGAGTATGGACCCAGGGTCATTATGGGATGCAGAAGGTGGAAGGCATGGCTTCTGTAATTGCTGCCCCGATGAACATGGGTGTTGACAGGTCGATCCGTACTCCCAGCCTGTGGATGACATCTTCTTAAGGGCAGGTACTCACTCTGAGCATGAGAAATATTTATGTGGGTTCAATAGCCTTGCAAACTTGTCTGCACCAATTAGAGGCTTACACAGAATAAGTCTTTTTCCACTTTTAACTCACCAGTATACATAGAATTATTCTTATAACTAACTGGCTCTTTAATGCCAGGAAAATTTTGAGAAAAAAGAAAAAACGAATCCTTTAATTTAAAGGATTTAAATCCTTTAATTTAATTAAAGGATTTAAAGGATTTAAATCCTTTAATTTAATTTGTATGTGTATTGAATTTTTAAGGCTAGTCAATTATGGGCAAAATAACTAACTTATAAACTCTTAAATCTCCTGTTCCTTCAATTCAATAAATAGTTCATTTTTGGAAGGTGATGGGTCCCAAATTCTGACCTGTTTATAAAATTGTGAAAATCTGAAAAATAGTAAGAGATAAATTTAGTTAATATAAATATATAGGAAAAAATTTTGTCATCAGTGTTTTATCTCTGAACTCCCTGCCTGTACCACTCAACTGCTGTTGGTGGCTATAGCCCCTCCCTCCTTTTTTTTTTAACAGAGGGTGAGAGACAGAGAGGAAGGGAGACACCTTCTGTACTACTCCACCACTCTTGAAAGTTTTTCCTTGTATACTCTATTAGGTGAGTCACAATCCAGCCCTAGTCAAACAATTGATTTTAAAGGTTTCTAGTCATTACCTCATAAGCTTATCACTACGCATTAATAGACATAGTTTTAATGAAAAAACCCAGACATAATTGACAATAATAGAATTGATATATTGCCTGGATTTCATTGAGTACTGTAAAAGCATAACATAAAAGGAGGTGGGTGGTGGTTGACTCACTAGAGTGCACATGCTACCATGCACAGGGACCTAGGTTTGAGTGTTTAGTCCCCACCTGCAGGGAATATAGATCAGGAGTGGTGAAGCAGTGTTATATTCCTCTTCTCTCTCTCTCTCTTTCTTTCTCTCTCTTTCTCTCTCTCTCTCTTCCTCTCCCCTCCTCTCTGGTCCCTTCTTATGTCTGTCTGTCTATCTGTCTCTATAGAAAAGAAATAAGAAGGAAAAAAATAAATGGCCTCAGCAACTGTGGTGCAGGAACCAAGACTCAGAGATAACCTACTGGTAAAAATAAGTAAATAAATAAACAATTAATTCAAGGAAAAGAAGAAATATATAAGAAAGGCATATGCCTTTTCAAATCTAATTTATTTATTCTTATAGATATGAGCTATCTAACCTTCCTAGCTTTGAGGATAATGGATTGTGGGTTATACCGTTTCATTGTTTAATCAAGTGAATCTGATCATTACGATATGAGAACATTTTTTAGTGCACTACCATTAGATTTTGAATGACTTATTCCTATTTATGGTCATGGTTCCCCAATAACAAACAAACTTAATACCCAGATTTCCTCTTCCTTTCATTGGTGGTAAGAAAAGAAGCATGACTTGTTAAAACTACATTTGGTCCTGATTGTGTGCCCAGAAAATTATTAAATGATAGAGGAAAAATAGAAACAATGATAGATGTGGTTCAAAACATGAAAATTCTTGGCAGTGGTAGGAAGTTCTCAACAAACTCTCCGTGTGCCTTCCCTACCTTTTCCCGCCTCCTGCAGAGTAAATGTGGTACACTGCCACCCACACTCTGCGTGCACATCCACAGTCTCTTCTCCTGTTCATGGAAACAAACAACTTCAGGAAGGAGGAGAGCTACACTAAAGGAGAAGGCTTGTCCCTAAGCCACTGTTTATAGTATAAATAGTTCTCTCTCTCCTTCTCTCTCTCTCTTTGTGGGGTTATCGCTGGGGCTTGATGCCTACACTAGAATCCACTGCTCTTGGAGGCTATTTTTCCCTTTTGTTGCCCCTGTTGTTTATTGTTGTTATTATTGTCATTAGAACAGAAAAAAATTGAGAGACAACTGAAAGACGGGGAGAGAAAGACAAGACACCTGGCAGACCTGCTTCACTGCTTGTGAAGCGACCCCCCCTGCATGTGGGGACTCAGGGGCTCCAACCAGGATCCTTACACCGGTCCTTGCACTTTATGTCATGTGCACTTAACCTACTGCACTACCACCCAGCCCCCTGGTACTCTTGTTTAAATATATATATATATATATATTTTAGATAGAGACAGAGAAGGCAGAAAGGCAGAGTGAGAGAGTGAAAATACCACTGCACCAAAGCTTCCTTTAATGCAGTGAAGGCAGGACTTGAAGCTGGGTGGTACACATGGCAAAATAATGCACTAAGTGAGCTACTTCACTGGCCTGCGCCTATTCATAGGAGACATGGAGATTTCTAGGGCATCAGCACAGAGGAGTTTTCTTAAACCATGGGTGTGTATGAGTAAGTTTGGAAGAGGGATATACCAAGAAGAGGAAGTGTCTGGGAATGGAATCCCAACATTCACAAAATTGGAAGAAAATACTGACAGAGTCCTTAGGGGTAGCATTCAGAAATATGAGAGGAGAGCTATAACAGTAAAATGTCATGAAAACAAAAAGAAAAACTGATAAAACAAGGGAGAGTCATGTACTGCCTAGAAATAAAGCAAGACAAAATGATTATTGCAGTCATTCTGTGGTTTATTATAAGGCTTTATTACAAGCTAATAAATGATAGGTACAGAGAATGAAAATTGTGGCTGAAGCCCTAGGGTGGACAAAAGATGTTTTTAAAATGTCTCATTGATACTGAATCTCTGAAATTTCACTCCTGAGTGTGGCGGTGAATGGAATGAGTAAATATAATTCTTTGATTTGCTTTACTTAGTTAAGGTGATCAAAATATGATTCAAGAGAAGGCAAGGATGTAGCCAGAGTCTGCATAGGCCAGTTTACTTAATTTATCCTTGTACCATTGTATCAACAATGGAAAAACAAAAGATTATAGCTTCCTAAAATAAATTATACATTTCAAAGTAAATCAAAGCCAAGGCATCACAACAATTAAATACTTAGCACACAGCTCATTGCCCTCCCGTGGTTGGATCCTTTCAACAGTAACATCCTCTCAAAGAACAGCACATTTCTCTAGTTAACGTAAAGGTCATTATCAAAACTAAATTAGTCATCAGTACATAGTGTGGTTTATTTGAAACAAATATTTAAATAACCTGTATTGAGGGTCAAGTGACAGCATGATCTGGGGTGAGAGTGGAATTTTAACATTTCCGGAGTTAATACACAGCAGACTCAGCACCGGGAAATATATTACTAGATATAAAGTGTTATTCACATGAGTCAGGAAGAGTTTGAGCCTTAGTACTTTCATTTTTAAAGTTATACTAAGCAAATTATTTATTTATTTTTAGCATTTAAGTCTCTTCTATTGTCATCTCTTGTGTTAGCAATAGTACCTACATCATAGATTGATATTAAAATCAAATTAGGGTACTGTTGATTGTAAACCATTAGTCTTCCCAGTAAAAAAATAAAATTCAAAAAGTAAAATAAAATAAGGGGCCAGACAGTGGTATACCCAGTTGAATGCACATGTTACAAAGCACAAGAGCTGGTTTCAAGTCCCTGATCTCCCACCTACAAAAGGAAAGCCTCACAGGCAGTGAAGCAGTTCTGCAAGTGTCTCTTTCTTTCCCTGTCATTTTAAGAATATATATATATATATATATATAATTTATTTATTTACTTGATAGAAACAGAGAGAAATGAAGAAAGAAAGGGAAAATAGAGAAACAGAGAATCAGGGAGATACCTGCAGCACTGCTTCACCACTTGTAGAGCTTTCCCCGTTGGTGAGAACCAGGGTCTTAAACCCAGCTCCTTATACACTGAAGTACATGTGCTTAACTAGGTAAGCCACCACCAGGCCCCTACTCTCACTCTCTATCACCTCCATTCCCCTCGATTTCTTGTTATCTCTATACAATAAACAATAACAAAAATCAAGTGAGAAGGCCTACAAAATAGCTTATTTAGACAGTTTACCACATATGAGGCATAGGTTGGAGTCCAGCACCTACCAACACTGAAGGAAGATTCACGCTGTGGTCTCTTTTACTCTCTCCACTTCTCTCTGACTCTAATTTTTTTTAATCAAGTGAGAGTAACTATTTAATGTCCTTAATAAACTCTTAACATCTCACTATGGAAAGCTTAAGTCAGACAAAATAAGAGAAATTTTAATATTTTGAAAAATATTACTTCCTTCCCCAAATGAGTGGCAGAATTTTCAACAGAGAACAATAGTTGAAGGGCATTGAGGAAACTAGCAAAATTGCCAGTCTCCGCTGAAAGGTTTGTAGTGGTATTTTGTTTAGGCCAAATAAGCTCTAAGACTTATACATTCACATTAACTTTAATTCCTGAAAGTATTACAAGATTCAAGTATTATTAGTTTGTGTAGATCAAACCCTTGTTACCCTTAACACATCCTTATCTTCCTTTGTGCTGTATTCAGATCAGAAGAGATAAGACACACATGATAGCTAATAGCTCCAGCTGTATTTCATCCTGTGGATTTGCATAAGGAATTCTAACAAAACTACAAATAGAATTATAACATGGTTGTGGCACTTGGTACAGCTTGCTTTAGAATAAAATCAAAGGGTACTTCTCATGCACATTTGCCAGGTTCATCAAAAAGTGCAGAATCTTCTATTTTAAAGGTTTATTGTTGTACTGATGAAATTAACTCTGTGGCATTATATCCAGCTACTTAACATATACAAATGAGCAAGTTGATAATGTCACCAATATCACAAGTCAAACATTGTTTTGAAAGGAGTATGAAAGTTGGATTATGTTAGCCACTTGTGTTGTGATGGCCTAATTCAGATTAATCATACATCTTTTTACATTTACTTATAAGTGATAGAGAGCATCAACTGAGTATAAACACATCAGATACACCATATATATATATATATATATTTCCTCTAGGGTTATTGCCGAGGCTCAGTGCCTGCACTATGAATCCACTGCTCCTATGGCCATTTTTTCAATATTTTTTTCTCTGGATAGGTCAGAGAGAAATTGAGAGGGGAGGGGAAGGTACAGAGGGGGAGAGAAAGATAGACATCTGCAGACCTGCTTCACCACTTGTGAAGCATTCCCCCTTGCAGATGGGGACCTAGGGGACTGACTGGAATCCTTGCACAGTTCCTTGTGCTTCGAATTATGAGCACTTAATCCGGTGTGCTACTACTGCCCAGCCTCCCCACCTCCCAACACAAAAATATCTACAAGAAATGTGTCACATAAGTTTACATTCTGCATTAATATTGATAGATACCAGAGAATGGTTACTTTACAAAAACATTATTTCACACTTGTATTCACTGTACTACACTGAAGCACAGGGTAAGCTTAATTTTTTTTATTGGCACAAGAGTTTATCACTATAAGTGGTATGATCTTCTAAAGATGATGCTGTGGAATGTTGAGATTATGGTTAGGATAGATTAGTCTCACCAGGAAATGTTGGTAATGTGTGGGAGGGACTAATAGTGATTCTGAACATTATTTTTCATGAGTAACAAGGCTTCTCTTTGTAAATATATAATAATAGGATTAGAAAGTAATTTCAAAGGAAATATGCAAATATGATTCCTCTTGTTCTCTGAAAAAAGAGACCTTGGGAAAGGTTCCCTTACAGTATCTTTCAAGAACACAGTTCAGTTTGAAAGAGTCTCAAATGGATATTTGATGCCATTGTCAAAGTTTAAACAGTCATGTACAGAATCAAGCTTTTATTTCTTTCTGCCACTTGGATACCAAGAAAAACAATTTTCTAGTTTTTAAACTATCACATATAGAACAATTGTCATTGGTTAGTCAAACTAGATGATAAAATGGGAGCCTATAACTGTTATGTACCTTTGATGAGTATCAGTTAACACACTTGCCATGCACATGATTGGTTCACCTTCATGTTAAATTTAAAACCAAATCGTTGATGTACATCCTATTGACTTTCCTCCCTTTCCTGTTTCTGCTGGTCCATTCATTCACTATGATTTCTAAGGTCGCTTTTCAAATAACCTCCTTACTTGAATTTTTTTGTCTACTGTAGGACTGCCTAAACTATGGTGCCACAAATGAACCTGAACAAACTTTTGAATTTAAGAAATAAGCACATTATTATGTTTTTCTCTTTCTCATTTATTCCTTTTCCTCATCCCACATGGGTTCATGAAAAACAGACACATTTCTAACTTTCCCAAGAAACTCCAGGGCCTACCCATATTTTTAAGTTCTCTTTTTATCTTAAATTTTTATTTTTCTAACCAGAAAAGACCTAGAATTGCCAAAATAATCTTTAGAAAAAAAGAACAGAATTGGAGACATTACACTCCCAAATCTCAAACTATATTATAGGGCCTTTGTCATCAAAGCTCCTTGGTACTGGAACATGAATAGACACACTGACCAGTGGAATAGAATTGAGAGCCCAGAAGTGAGCCCCCACACCTATGGACATCTAATCTTTGACAAAGTGGCCCAGACTATTAAATGGGGAAAGCAGAGTCTCTTCAACAAATGGTGTTGGAAAAAATGGGTTGAAACATGCAGAACAATGAAACTGAACCACTGTATTTCACCAAATACAAAAGTAAATTCCAAGGGGATCAAGGACTTGGATGTTAGACCACAAACTATCAGATACTTACTATCAGGAAAATATTGGCAGAACTCTTTTCTTTTCCACATACATTTTAAAGACATCTTCAATGAAACGAATCCAATTACAAAGAAGACTAAGGCAAGTATAAACCTATGGGATGACATCAAATTAAAAAGCTTCTTCACAGCAAAAGAAACCACTACCCAAACCAAGAGACCCCTCACAGAATACAAGAAGATCTTTACATGCCATACATCAGACAAGAGTTTAATAACCAACATATATAAAGAGCTTGCCAAACTCAACAACAAGACAACAAATAACCCCATACAAAAACAGGGGGAGGATATGGACAGAATATTCACCACAGAAGAGATCCAAAAGGCCGAGAAACACATGAAAAATGCTCCAAGTCTCTGATTGTCAGAGAAATGCAAATAAAGACAACAGTGAGATACCACTTCACTCTTGTGAGCATGTCCTACATCAGAAAAGGTAACAGCAGCAAATGCTGGAGTGGGTGTGGGGTCAAGGGAACCCTCCTACACTGCTGGTGGGAATGTCAATTGGTCCAACCTCTATGGAGAACAGTCTGGAGAACTCTCAGAAGGCTTGAAATGGACCTACCCTATGATCCTGCAATTCCTCTCCTGGGGATATATCCTAAGGAACCCAACACATCCATCCAAAAAGATCTGTGTACATATATGTTCTTAGCAGCACAATTTGTAATAGCCAAAACCTGGAAGCAACCCAGGTGTCCAACAACAGATGAGTTGGGGAGATGACATAGACATTAAACAATTTGTTCTGCTTTGTATCTTAATGCTTTTCAGCCACCAAGTTGAAGATGCTACCATGATGTCAACCTCTCTTCCTTGTGCAGCTGGCCTCACCAATGTGTCACAGAGCCACACCATGGAACCAGACCCCTGCCCAACTAGGGTACTACAGAAACAGGCTTGCTGTATGGACTGACCTGCCAACACCCATGTCCAGTAGAGAAGCAATTCAAAAGCCAGACTTCACACCTTCTGCACCCCATAAATATCCTGGGTTCATACACCCAGAGGGATAAAGAATAGGAAAGCTTCCAGTGGAAGGGATGGGATGATGTACTCTGGTGGTGGGAATTGTGTGGAATTGTACCCCTCTTCTCCAATGGATTTCTTGATCATAATTAAATCAATTTTTAGAAAGACCTTATTTAATCTCTATTTGACATATATCACATTATAACCTCAGGTATTTCACAGAAAGAAAATCCCTACACTCACATACATCTTCAGATACAATTTTGAAGTCTATTCTCAAAAATAAACATTTACAAGAGATAATGTATTTATTAATAATTCTATTAATATTTGCCACTCACTCATATTTAGTTTTGGGAAAAAATCTACTATAGAATACTTCTATCCAAGCCAAGATTCTTTTATTAAATATTTTTGTTTTTTAATGAGAGAGAGAGAGAGAGAGAGACAAGAGTACATGTGATGCTAGGGATAAAGTTTGGGATCTATGTTTGAGAGTCTAATTTTTTTTGTTTGTTTTTGATTTCTTTATTGGGAAATTAATGTTTTACATTTGACAGTAAATACAATAGTTTGTACATGCATAACATTTCCCAGTTTTCCATATAACAATATAACCACTACTAGGTCCTCTGTCATCCTTTTTGGACCTGTTTTCTCCCCCACCCCCACCCCCACGACCCCACAGTCTTTTACGTTGGTGCAATATGCCACTTCCAGTTCAGGTTCTACTTCTGTTTTCTCTTTTGATCTTGTTTTTCAACTTCTGCCTGAGAGTGAGATCATCCCATACTCATCCTTATGTTCTGACTTATTTCACTTAACATAATTTTTTCAAGCTCCATCCAAGATAGGCTGAAAATGATGAACTCACCATTTTTATCAGCTGAGTAGTATTCCATTGTGTATATATACCAAAACTTGCATAGCTACTTATCTGTTGTTGGACACTTGGGTTGCTTCCAGATTTTGGCTATTACAGATTGTGCTGCCAAGAACATATGTTTACACAGATCTTCTTGGATGGGTGTATTGGGTTCCTTAGGATATATCCCCAGGAGACGAATTGCAGGATCATAGGGTAGGTCCATTTCAAGCCTTCTGAGAGTTCTCCAGACTGCTCTCCACAGGTTGGACCAATTTACATTTCCACCAGCATTGCAGGATGGTTCTTTTAACACCACAACATTTTCTGCTGCTGTCTGTTCTGATGTAGGACATTCTCACAGGAGTAAAGTAGTATCTCATTGTTGTCTTTATTTGCATTCCTCTGACAATCAAAGACTTGGAGCATTGTTTTTTCATGTGTTTCTTGGCCTTTTGGATCTGTTCTGTGGTGAATATTCTGTCCATGTCCTCTCTCCATTTTTGGATGGGGTTATTTGTTTTCTTGTTGTTGAGTTTGGCAATCTCTTTATATATTTTGGTTATTAGCTTCTTGTGTGATGTATAGCATGCAAAGATCTACTCCCATACTGTGAGGGGGGTCTTTTGGTTTGGGTAGTGGTTTCCTTTGCTGTGCAGGAGCTTTTTAATTTGAAGTAGTCCCATCAGTTTATACTTGCCCTAGTCTTCTTTGTAATTGGATTCGTTTCATTGAAGATGTCTTTAAAATGTATGTGGAAAAGAGTTCTGCCAATATTTTTCTCTAAGTATCTAATAGTTTCTGGTATAAAATCCAAGACCTTGATCCACCTGGAAGTGGTTCAGTTTCATTCTTTTCACGTTTCAACCTATTTTTTCCAACACCATTTGTTGAAGAGACTCTGCTTTCCCCATTTAATAATCTGGGCACCTTTATCAAAGATTAAATGTCCATAGGTGTGGGGGCTTACTTCCAGGCTCTCAACTCTATTCCACTGGTCAGTATGTCTATTGAGGTTCCAGTACCAAGCAGTTTTGATGGCAATGGCCCTATAATGTAGTTTGAGATCTCAGAATGTGATGCCTCCAGTTCTGTTCTTTCTTCTCAAGATTGTTTTGGCAATTCTAGATCTTTTCTGGTTCCAAATAAACATTTGTAGCATTTGTTCTTTTCTCCTAAATAATGTGTTTGGGATCTTGATGGGGATAGCATTACATTTGTAGATGGCTCTGGGTAGTATATTCATTTTGATGATGTTAATGCTTCCAACCCATGAACATGGAATATCTTTACAATTCTTTCTGTCTTTTTCAATTCCCTTGAGGAGTGACTCATAATTTCAGTATATAATTCTTTCAATTCTTTGGTTAGATTTATTCCTAGATATTTTGTTGTTTGTGTTGCTATAGTAAAAGGAATTGATTGCTGGATTTCATCTTCTTCTTAGTGTTTGCATAGAGGAATGCCACTGACTTTTGAATGCTAGTTTTGTACCCTGACACCTTACTGTATTGGTGGATGATTTCTAAAAGCTTCTTGCTGGATTCCTTAAGTTTTTCTGTATATACAATAATGTCATCTGCAGATACAGAGAGTTTGACTTCTTCTCTTCCAATCTGTATCCCTTTAATTCCTTTTTCCTGTCTGATTGCTATGACAAAAACTTCCAAAACTATGTTGAAAACTAATGGTGATAGTGGACAGTATCTCATCTGAGGGGAAACGCTTCCAATCTTTCACCACTGAATATGATATTAGCTGGAGGTTTGCTATATATAGACTACACTATCTTCAGGAATTTTCCATTTACTCGCATTTTTTGCAGTGTTTTGTTCATAAAGGGATGTATTTTGTCCAAGGCTTTCTCTTAATCTATTGGTATGACCATGGGTTTTTTGGTCTTGCTTTTATTGATGTGGTGGATCACATTGATTGATTTACATATATTAAACCAACCTTGTATCCCTGGGATAAACCCCACTTGGTCATGATGAACAATCTTTTGAGTATACTGCTATATCCGGTTGGCTAGAATTTTGTTCAATATTTTAGTATCTATGCTCATCAGAGATATTGGTTTTCTTTTTTGGTTTTGTCCCTGTCTGCTTTTGGTTATCAGAGTGATATTGGCTTCATAGAAGCTGGAAGGGAGTATTCTTGTGTCTTCGATCTCCTGGAAGACTTTTAAAAGTAGAGATATTAGTTCTTTGAAGGTTTTGTAGAATTCATTTGTAAAACCATCTGGTCTGTTGGTATGCATGAGACCCTTTCTGTTTCATTTGGTTTAAATCCCCCCTGCTTAACACTATTCTATTTACATAACCACTTCATTCTATTTATATAACCGCTGTTAACAAGTACCTTCCTCCAGGGCATTGGTTCAATCCCCACTGTTTCATGATATGTTTTTGCTCCACCCCCCCTCCTTGTCACACCCTGATCCTCTCCTTGTCACACTCTGATTGTCACCAGTCACTTTTCTCTCCACCCTCTCTATGTCACACCCTGTTTCCACCCTACTTGGCAAGTATATATAAAGACAGCATTGTGAGTTTTAGAATACTTTACCTTTAGTTTAGCTCAGCTCGGCTTAGATTGTGCTGCGTCCTGCATGAATAAAGAGATACTGCCTACAGCTCAACTATGAGTCCCTGGTCGTCTGTTACCTGCCCGTGAAGCCAGCCCAGCGAAAACAACCTAACCCGTCAAAAACGACATATGGCGCAACAACGTGGGACCAGACCTGCGCAACTCCCAGATAAGTGAAGACTTTGCCTACCTATGCACTATGGTCTTCTCTTCTACTTACGAAGAGGTTTGCCAAAGCCTCTACTGTTTCATTATGAGACAGTTTCTCTGTCTCTGGAACATTTTACTCTGGGCCACACTTCGGTTCCCTCACCGGGAACTTTGGTTTCTTATGACCGGGATCATAGAGCTTGGGAGATGCACGGAGATTTCTCCTTGGACTTTCTGGATTCCCTCTCCCATGTTTCCTGAGGAAAAGGACTACATTTTGCTCCGGGCCACAGTTTGGTTCTTTATGACCGTGATCGTAGACCTTGGGATATGCATGGGGATTTCCCCTGGAACTTTCTGGACTTCTTCTCGAATGTTTCCCATGGAGAAGGACTACTCTAATTTGAAGAACATTCTCGAGTACCCTGGCAGTTCCCAAGTATGGAGACATGTGGTTAGTTCTACTCTCCTGATTGGATTCTTTCTTCAATGGGAAGACGCTTTTAAAAATGGGTGCCTGAAGCAATCCAGCAGGAACAGTCAGAAACACCCTAAATGGAATTTCGAGGACCTTTTTGGACTAGGTCGCCCTCCGGGGATTCTTAATCCTACATGGTGAGATCTTGATAATCTGGTTCAAGTTGCGTTTCATAAGAGAATGATTTGAATGACTGAATTTTTGTTTGACATTGACTTAAAAAAAAAAGTGCTGGACGCAGCCATGATTTCTAGAGACATCCAGAAACAATCCAAAAAATTGTTTTTTTCCTCCTTTGATTTCTCTTTTACGTCTTGACATGAATCTGAAACGTTTAATCCTGAAAACTGTATGAGTTATGGGTGGGGCAGATAGTGCAATGATTATGTTAATTATTCTCATGCCTAAGGCTTTTAACCGTGGTTCTTCTGTTTACCTTTCCACATTTTATTGAGTTTAAAGTGTTTTAACAACCTTGAAATGATACTAGAAAGGACTTCCAATTATAATGGAGTTATCAATTATAGTAAACTTCTAATCTGCTACAAGTTTTGTTTGACAAGTAAGTGAATTTCAGCTGTCAAGTCTTCACATGAAAAAGCATCTACTCAAATGGAAATCCCGGAAATCCATTTGGACCCCTGTTCTCTGACATCGCCCCCGGAAACCAATGAGGTGACCTGGCACGACCTGAAGAAACAGATTCACAGACTCCAAAGATCACTCTCTACAGAAAAGCAAAATTCTGGTGGCCAACATTCCCCATCGAGACAGACGTGCAGCGTTTCATCCTCCGGCATTTTCTTCTGTGGCCAGCTACTTTGGACTGACACCTCCATCAGACTTACTGGTACACACAGCTGTGTTTCTCAAAGACTAACTTCAGCCAATTGCCTTGAGACTTTATAGACCATGTCCCCTCGCCTGCAGGCTCTGTCCCAGAGGCAGAAAACTCCCCCTCCTTATTAGGTTATGCCCACAGAGGCATGAAGCGCCCCAAGAGGCAAGAGATGCCCACAGAGGCAGGAAACGCCCTTTGAGGCAAGAGATGCCCCCAGAGGCATGAAGCGTTCCCAGAGGCAAGAAATGCCCTTTCGCCTGCTAGGCCTTGCCCTTTGAGGCAAGAAAAGCTCCACTTGGCATCACACTGGTTATTGCTGCTCGCCTATTTTGTTTTCCATGTTATATGCCAGTTCTTTTGAAAACGCCTGTACGATATACGTTTCTGTTCACCCCATAATGGCCATTAGTTAAAAAGAAAGGGGGAATTGTTGGTATGCATGAGACCCTTTCTGTTTCATTTGGTTTAAATCCCCCCTGCTTAACACTATTCTATTTACATAACCACTTCATTCTATTTATATAACCGCTGTTAACAAGTACCTTCCTCCAGGGCATTGGTTCAATCCCCACTGTTTCATGATATGTTTTTGCTCCACCCCCCCTCCTTGTCACACCCTGATCCTCTCCTTGTCACACTCTGATTGTCACCAGTCACTTTTCTCTCCACCCTCTCTATGTCACACCCTGTTTCCACCCTACTTGGCAAGTATATATAAAGACAGCATTGTGAGTTTTAGAATACTTTACCTTTAGTTTAGCTCAGCTCGGCTTAGATTGTGCTGCGTCCTGCATGAATAAAGAGATACTGCCTACAGCTCAACTATGAGTCCCTGGTCGTCTGTTACCTGCCCGTGAAGCCAGCCCAGCGAAAACAACCTAACCCGTCAAAAACGACACTGGTCTAGGGCTTTTATTCTTGAGAAGGTTTTTGATAACTGTTTCAATTTCATTAGCTGTGATGGGCCTGTTCATATTATATAGTTCCTCTTTATTTAATTTTGGAAGTTCATAGGTATCTAGGAAATCGTCCATTTCTTCCATGTTTTCTAGCTTGGTGGCATATAGATGTTCATAGAAGCCTCACATGATATGTTGAATTTCTGCAGTGTCTGTTGTGATATCTCCTCTTTCATTTATGATCCAATTTATTTGGATTTTCTTTTTTTGTTTTGTGAATCTGGCTAAAGGTCTGTCAATTTTGTTCACTCTTTCAAAGAACCAACATTTACTTTCGTTGATCTTTTGTATGGTTTTATTTTCAATGATATTTATTTCTGCTCTAACTTTAGTTATGTATGTCCTTCTGGTTGCTTTAGGGTTCCATTGTTCTTCTCCTTCTAGGTCTTTAAGATGTGCAATCAGGCTGTTTATTTGTGCTTTTTCTTGTTTCCTAATGTGTACTTGTATGGCTATGAACTTCCCTCTCAGTACTGCCTTAGCTGTGTCCCAAATATTTTGATTGCTTGTGTCTTCATTTTTTTTGAACTCTTGAAACCTTTTGATTTCTTCCTTTATTTCCTGTTTGACCCAGTAGTTTTTAAGTAGTGTACTTCTGAGCTTCCACATTTTGGGACTATTACTAATCTTTTGTTTATTGTGCAGTATTAGTTTAATTCCACTGTGGTCTGAGAAGATGCTTGGGATGATTTAAATGCTCTTGACTTTGATGATGCTGTCATTGTGGCCTAACATATTGTCTGTCCTTGAGAATGACCCATGTGGACTTGAGTCAAATGTGTATTCCAGTTTCTTGAGGTGAATGACTCTGAAAATGTCCAATAGTTCTAGTTTATCTATCTCCTCATTTGGCTCCCTCCATGTCTTTATTGATTTTCTGCCTGGATGATCTGTCAAGTTGAGAGAGTGGGGTGTTGAAATCCCCTATGATGACTGTGTTGCTGTTAATATATTGCTGTAGCTCTTTTAGTAGATGTTTGATGTATTTAGATGGCTTCTCATTGGATGCATAAATGTTAATAATTGTTAAGTCCTCTGGATTGATTGATCCTGTGAGCATTAAGTTCTTCTTCTTCTAGCGTTTGCCCTTCTTCCGTAGCCAGTCAATAGCATCAGGTTGAGCCTGATGTAAAGTTTCGAGACCTCCTTTGAATCTGGAGAGGTGGCAGTCGTTGACTATGTGGGTCATAGTCTGTCTGTAGCCGCAGGGGCAGTTCGGGTCGTCTCTGGCTCCCCAGCGATGGAACATAGCGGCGCACCGGCCATGGCCTATTCCATAGCGATTGAGGAGGGCCCAAACATAACGTGCTAGGTCAAAGCCGGGTTGACGCTTGTAGGGGTCTGTGATGAGGTGTTTGTTCTTTACCTCAGCTGACTGCCAGCTCTGTTTCCAAGAGACTGGAACAGAGAAGTTCAGTGTAGGCGTAGGAGACCAGATTGGGTGACAAGACGTCAAGCGTTGGACAGGGTGGGTGAAGATATCCGCGTATATTGGCAGGTCCGGTCGAGCATAGATGTGGGAAATGAACTTAGATGATGCCGCATCCCGACGAATATCTGGTGGGGCGATGTTGCTAAGAACTGGCAGCCATGGAACTGGGGTGGAACGGATGGTTCCAGAAATTATCCTCATGGAGGAATATAATTTGGAATCGACCAAGTGGACATGGGGGCTATGGAACCATACTGGGGCACAGTATTCTGCAGTGGAATAGCATAATGCCAGAGATGATGATCGTAGTGTGGAAGCGCTCGCACCCCATGAGGAGCTGGCCAGTCTTGCAATGATGTTATTCCTCGCGCCCACCTTTGCTGCAGTTTTTATGAGATGTTTGTGAAATGACAGAGTGTTGAGAGTAACGCCAAGATAGACTGGCTGGGCTTCATGCCGGATTCTTGTATCGCCAAGCTGCACATTAAGCTCACGCGAGGCCGAGGCATGGTGTAGATGGAAAACAGATGATACCGTTTTTGCAGTGCTAGGGATTAGTCGCCATTTTTTACAGTAATCAGATATCAGAGACATGTCTTTCGTGAGTGTTTCCTCGAGGATGTCGAACTTGGATGCCTGAGTTGCACAGCAGATGTCATCGGCATAGATGAACTTCCTTGAAGAAGTTTCTGGGAGGTCATTGATGTAAATATTAAATAGCGCAGGAGCCAGAACAGAGCCCTGGGGGAGGCCACTTGAGACAAGTCTCCATCTGCTAGACTTGTCACCCAGATGTACCCGGAAACTTCTGTTTTGGAGAAGAAACGATATAGTGTTGGCCACCCATGGAGGCAGGCATCTTGAGATCTTGACTAGGAGACCACGGTGCCAGACCGTGTCATAGGCTGCTGTGAGATCAACAAAGCATTAAGTAATGAGAGTCCAATGTTTTATTCACTGTACCATTTGACAGTCCCCACCCCTCAATTTTAAAATACTGCATTTTCCCAGAAGGATAAAAATGTCATATACACACTTTTGGAGAGAAAACAAATAATAAATACTTACATACTTATAGTTTGAAGTAAAGAGTAATATTGATTTAATGTAGAGATTAACAATCAACAAAGTTCAAGGATCCACAGCAACGATCTGAGTTTGAGCCCCCAGCTCTGTACCTATAGAGGGAGGAAGCTTCACAAGTGGTGAAACAGGCCTGCAGTTGTCTATCTTTCTCTCTCCCTTTCTATTTCTATCTCCCCCTTCTCTTTCAATTTCTCTATGCCCTATCCAATAAAATGGAAAAAAATGGCTACCAGGAGCATTGAATCTGGTATTGAGGAGTATTGAGGCTGGTATTGAGCCTCAGATAACTGTAGAGGCAAAAATTAATTAATTAATTAAACAAATACAGCGATTAGTATGTGTATAAAAAGGTTTCAGGTGGGGCCAGGTGGCAGCATACCTGTTTAAGCATACACATTACAGTTCTCAAGGACCTGGGTTCAAGCCCCTGGTGCCCTGAAGCAGGGGGAAAGCTTCACAAGTGGTGAAGTAGGGATGCAGGTAACTCTCTGTCTCTTTCCCTCTCTATTTCCCCCTCCCCTACCAATTTCTGTCTCTATTCAATAATAAATAAATAAATAAGTAAAATTAAGAACAAAAAATTAATCATAAAAAATAAAGTTTTCAGGCAAAACTTTAATGTTCAATGAAAGTCACAGAGATGTTCAGAACACTGTTCTCAGGATTATATATATATATATATATATATATATATATATATATTATACACACACACATATAAAGCACTATGGTAAATCTCATTGCATACACAAGATCCTATATGTTTGTGTAATGTAAGGAATTTAGTAATTAGATATTGAAAGCAGAATTTAACTTATTACATCTACAAATGGCTGGGGCAAGGTTAAACAAAGGTCTAAAAGATCCCCTCCATAGCTCAGTATTTTTCCACTATTTTTTGTCAGGTTGCGCGTCACAGGACAGAGAAGAAACCAGGAACTCTTGGCGAAGTGGGAACACAAATCTTTATTCACGCAGATGCCTCAGTTGGGTGTGAGCACAACGGTTTAGGCCATGTGGAGCTAGCAAAATGGCCGCCTCCTGCTATATACACCAGCCCTTGTCTGGGTCAGGATGTGGAAGAGAAAGAGAGCGAAACCAGAACAGCAGTGGGCATTATAGGGCAAAAACCGGAAGTGGCAAGTCGGGATGGGATTGGCTAGGAAAGGGGGTGGAGAGAGGTAAAAGGCATGCTGGGAAGGTGGAAGTGTCCTTAGCAACTGTTGGAATGGTTTTAACTGAATTAGCAATACTCTGAGGGGATAATGTGGTGGGGATCTGTAAATACTTGCATCGAAATATAGTGGTTTGTGGGCCCTGCCAATGTTCAACCACATCTGTACAATATCCGAACAATTTTTGCCAAAAATGCCAAGAAAAACAATCAATATAAAGTCAACTTAATGCAAGATATTAAGAAAAATCTTTAGAGAAATTTGGCCATATGTAATTACAGTAAACACAAGCTGGATTTAGGCTCTCTTAACATAATCCTATATTGACTTAGGTACATTAGTTGGCATTTATAAACCAGAGTATTGACAATGAACTTTTTTTGGTTTATATTAGTTAGGAATGTAAAGGTCAAGGAAAGCAGGTAAATAACAGTATGTTCATAAGACACAAAAAGAAAGAAGAATAAAATGATTAAGTAATTTTTATTTATTTATTTATTATCAGATAGAGAGAGAAAAATTGGGAAGGAGAGGGAAATAGAGAGGGGAGAGAGACAGAGAGATACCTGCAGACCTGCTTTACCACTCGTGAAGCTTTCCCCCTGCAGGTGGGGGACCAGGGCCTTGAACTCAGGTCCAGAAGAGCCACTGACTGACCCTTGATTAAGTTATTTCAAAGAAAAGTTGATAATACTCATAATTTACCATAGCACATGTGGGTTTTTATTTTTATAATTCTATAATGTTCATCACCTTGATATTTCTGGCCTATATGAAAAGAATAAACTAGGAAGTAGTTCTTAAAGATAATACTCTCAAATAAACCACAATAAAAAGGTAATCTATGGTCAACAGTTTGTTTGGCTTTGTATGTTAACTCTTTTGTCAACCACCAGGTTCCAGATGCTAGAAGGATGCGACCAGACTTCCCTGGACAGACAAACCCACCAGTGTGTCCTGGAGCTCAGCTTCCCCAGAGCCCTTCCCCACTAGGGAAAGAGAGAGACAGGCTGGGAGTATGGATCGACCTGTCAATGCCCATGTTCAGCGGGGAAGCAATTACAGAAGCCAGACCTTCCACCTTCTGCATCCCACAGTGACCTTGGGTCCATACTCCCAGAGGGATAAAGAATAGGAAAGCTATCAGGGGATGGGATGGGATGGGTTACAGAGTTCTGGTGGTGGGAACTGTGTGAAGCTACACCCCTCTTACCCTATGGTTTTGTCAGTGTTTCCTTTTGATAAATAAAAAAAAAATTAAAAGGGCTAATCTACACCTCATCAATTACTATATCATTCTATATGACTTAGAACTCACATGTATTTTGTATTTTTGTTTCATAAACATGCATACATATATTTAGTAAGTTATATATTCTTTGTGAAAATTATAGCTCCTGTTCTTTCTGTACAATACAATTCTTTTCTTCTTTTAAGACTTTACATAGTTCATTTTTCATAGTAGATAATTTTTAAATGTTTGTGAGTTAACAAATAAAGGAATACACGCATATATGTTTTTACATTGCTAAGCAATAAACTCCTTGAAGGTAAGAAACTTGTCTCAGCTTTTCCCATTACAT
Organism: Erinaceus europaeus; assembly: GCF_950295315.1. Classification (NCBI taxonomy): domain Eukaryota; kingdom Metazoa; phylum Chordata; class Mammalia; order Eulipotyphla; family Erinaceidae; genus Erinaceus; species Erinaceus europaeus. Next base: position 124,290,273 of record NC_080164.1, on the reverse strand, counting down.
CATGATAAGAGTAGCCTCCCAAAACAAACAAACAAACAAACACCCTTCTACAATGAACATTCTCAGTAAATGTTCACATTACCATATTCAGCACCCAAACTGCTGATCCTAGACTAGATGTTGGTGTTTTTCTCAGTCTCAAGTCATTTAAGACCCTCCCTGATTTATATAGGTGATATCTACATGTGATGTACGTGCACTGCACATAATACTCCTCTCTTGATTATTTGTCAACTTGTGGCTATAATCTAGCATTTCCCCACCAGACTGTATCTCTTTTTTTCATCCAAAGTTCTCTTTGAAGTCAATTGTGGCCCAACACAAATAAGAGACAAAAATAGGGGATAAGTATCTAAATAGAAGTGAATAGCAGGTTCTGCCCCAGCCTCAGGAGTCAGGCTAAGGTTTTTCTAAGATCTGCCAAAAGTCACAACAAAAATATAAAGGATTGACTGCAAAGAAAGAAACAAGACATTAATTCCCAAATAAAGAAATTTTAAAAAGATTGAAAAAAAAAAAAAAGAAACCAGAAACAACTGTCTGAGTAAAGATACCATCTGTGACACAATGATAAACACTTAACAATTCTGTTTTAAAGTTGGCCATTCTTTAGTTTTAAGTCACTGAAAATTTGAGAAAGACATTTTTTTCTCCTAGTTTATATATGCAAGATTCTATACCAGCAACAGTGAGAGAAACTTATATTTCTCTCAAGCCTCGGGGAGAGCTCCATCTTATTAAATATACAGTTTAATTAGTTTGTGAACTCTTCCACTCTAAAGAGCAGCTGAAAGAGATAGTCAAATGAACCTAACTAATTTCTTTATCATGCAAGGGTATCTGAAAATCAAATCAAAACAAAACATTCTTATTCCTCCACCCATAGTTGTCTGCAATTATAACCTGTTGTACCAGGAACTCCTCTGTTTGTATGTAGCCATATCACATGCATGGACATTTAGTTTCTAATCCATGGGAGCTGCAGCCTGGAGAATGCAAATATACTACTTCCTCAAAGATCTGGGTTTTAGCCCCTGCTCCCTACCTGCAGAGGGGAAGCTTCATAAGCAGCAAAGCAAGTCTGTGGCTCACTCTCTCTCTTCCATCTCTATCTTCCTCTCCTCTCTCAGTTTATCTCTATTCTATCCAATAAAATAGAAAAAAATGGCTTCCAGAAGCATAGGATTTGTAGTACTGCCACCAAGACCAAGAGAGACAGAGACAGATAGATTAGATAGATAGATAGATAGATAGATAGATAGATAGATAGATAGATAGATAGGGAAAATACAAATATATTTGCACAGTCAATTTTTGAGAAGATTGAATGACCTTCAATGAGTCTCAGGCATAATTCTGAATGTTGAGGACAGAAAAATGTGGCCTAGCAGATGAAATAAAGACTCAAATAATGACAATCCAATTTAAAGTGAAATGGAAAGAAATGCTAGATAGTACCAATATGTATGAGGTATGGTATGAAAGCTAAAAGTCAATGCCTGCTATTAAAATGGCTTTATTTTACATTTTTCTGAAGATAGAATCTCAGTTCCCTTGGTTTTGAATAGCCTTAACTGCTCCCTATACTTATAGAGGATGATTAACCTTTTTTGCACATGTGTTTAATTTACTATCAAGCTAAGTCATTTAAAAATAATTTTATTTTAAGATTCATGGACATAGAATTGAACCACTGCAGTATTTCCAATGAAATCTTTGGTCAAGTTCATGGAGTGTCATGTCTGGCTAGCACTCATGTTGCATTAGCCACAAACATGAAACAAAAGGTATTCAGGACAGCCCCCTCAAAATAGTATTTTACACCTATGGGTGGAATCATATTTTCTAGTAGGTTCTATGACAAATTGGCAATATTTAAAAAGATCAATATTCCAGGTCTTCCACCCCATAATGAATTTTGGTCCATACTCAGAGTGGGGGGAGGGGATAAATGTTAGGGGAAGATGTCCAGAGGGCTCTGAACTCAAATTAGGACCTAGAAAGAGAAGGGAGTGGAAGAAAGGAAACTCAGAAGTAGTAGGTGTGACTTAGAAAGAAAGAGAAGGCAGGATCATAGGGAAAATGGGCAAATATATATTAGTCAACCCATATCTGTGATCTTGGGAGAACTAATGCAGTTTCCAGTAGAGGGAACTGGGGACATAGAAGTCTGATGAAGAAAGGTGTGAAATTATACACCTGTTAAGAAAGGTGTGGAATTATACACCTGTTATCTTATAATTTTGTAAATCAATATTAAATCACTAATAAAAAAGAAAAATACATGAAAATGATATATTTTTTAAAATTATCAGTATTCTCTAACATTGGCAAGAAGCACACTTGGGTTGGAGGCTGTTTGGCTTTATATGAATTTAAGTGTTCACCTTATAGGAATGGCTCTAGGATACACTGAGCAGTACAGTATTGACATGAGTCAGAAGTTTTCTATAATTGACTGTGTGCATTGTGACTTACATCTAAGAATCTAAAAAACAGGCTGTTGTGAATGTAAAACAACATATATAGCAGGAGCTAGCATTTATTGTGCACAATTTCTGTGTTAGGTATTATTTTCAGTGTGTTAATTTATTTGATTGCTATCACAACATTAGGTATTACCAATGTCAACCTCAAATTGTAGATTGTGAAACTTTGAGGATAAATAATGTGTTTAATGCTACACAATCTTACTACCTCCTGGATCATGGCTTCTCAAACCTCCTTCTAGAACAATGCCTAAGTCAGTCTTCTACTTTTCATTATTTTAAGAGGGCAAGACCTGCAGGTGGTGTGGAAATGTGAGTCCCCCCCAAGCTGCCCTTTTGTTGCTAGCATCAGCTTTAGAATATTAGCGGCCCCTTAAAAATAAATAAATAAATAAGGGTTCTGCAAGCAACTCAAGTTACCCTCTCCTTTGCCCCAGGGTCATATACTACACAATTTTTCCATCTGAGGCACATTTCATGATGGAAAATGTTTAGAAGAGAATATAGTTGTCACATTACAGGTCTTTCTGGTTTGTTTTCTTTTTATGAGCATTTATTGCTTTCTGTTTTGAAATTAAAAAAAGAAAAATGATAACATATTCAGAAAAAGTCAACATATAGTATTATCCAAGTAATTAACTTCCCTATATCACATCAAGCACAAGGTGAGACTGCTTTATCCCCAAATCAATTTGGAGTGCATGCTCAGCAACTTCTGGATGATGGCTGTACATAAAATTTCCAAATAGTATCAGCCTCACTATATTGTATCAAGTCACACATGATCCCTGACACCAATCTAATCCTCACCGCCACTAAACTCATGACCCAACTCAGTTCCTCTGTTAATACCAAGTGAAATAATAATAGTAATTATTCATAACATAGTAACCAGAAACAGGAAGAAATGAGGTTTTCTAAGGAAGAGCTCAAGTAAATGGTGGCTCTGCTGTATGTGTGACATTTGACTTCAGCTAGATTGTACTTAATTCAGAATGGCAGGACTCAGTAGTACATAAGAGTACTCAGTAAGTACATAAGAGATCAAGGTGTTATATAAAAGACTAGCAAAAAGCTCAACTGGATAAGAAAGAGAGAGAACCAGAGCATCACTTTGGCACATGCAAAGTCAGAGTTTGAACTCATCTTGCTGGATAGTGTACCTGCTGCGCCATGTACCTTATATAGGTTGGAACACAGCCATCACTTCACTGGTGAAAACATTCCCTCTCCTCCCTCCATCCCTTGCCATTTATTTATTTATTTATTTTCCCTTCTTTCTTTCTTTCTTTCTTTCTTTCTTTCTTTCTTTCTTTCTTTCTTTCTCTTTCTTTCTTTCTTTCTTCCTCCCTCCCTTCCTTCCTTCCTCCCTACCTCCCTCTTTCTTTCTTTCTTTATCCCCCCACTCTCCCTCACGCCCTCCCTTTCCTCCTTCTTTCCTATCTTATACTTTTACTAGAACACTGCCTAGCTCTGGCTTATGGTGATGCAGAGATCAAACCTGGGACCTCTCAGTCTCAGACATCAAAGTCTGCTAATGGAACTGCTGTGCCACTTTCTCTGGCGTTCTGTTTCTCTCTGACTATATAAGAAACAAAACAAAAAAACAAATTTAAAAAGGAAAGAAAAAGGAAGAAAAAACCGTTTAGGAGCAGTGGAGAAGTCTATCAGCAACAAAAGGGGGGGGAGGTGAGACATAATGATAATTTTGCTTTTGTTTTTTCCTCAGAAACTCAGATTTTCAGTGACTGACCAACCTTGTTTTGTACAGGAAAGGACCTTATAAATATCTTCAAGTCTTGGCATATTGGCACCTGCAGGGACAGGCCTTCTGGTGATGCACAATTCTTTTAACTGAGTATGATGTTACATCACAGAAATAAGCCATAATGGGAACCTTGACACCAGAGAAACCATCCAAAACTTCCAATCAAGGTTACCTCAGCCAGTTGTTAAACATCTATCTACCTGCATAAAAGTAACCTCAGGGCATTTTAAATTGTTAACACAGAAATTTTGAAAGCTGTTCCAAGTTTTCAAGACCATACTATCCACCATGGAAAAGTGAGAAGACTTCACGCATGTCTCTCTCTCCCTCTCCCTTCCCATCTCTTCAAATCTTTCTCTTATAAAGAAGCAGCCACCAGCGAATCAATGATACATTTATATATTGCTTGTCCAGGAAAAAAAGTAGCCACCCTCCATAAGTCTCAGAAGTGGCACAAGAATAATCTGCTGCTCTCTTATATCATAGCTCTCTCCACTATGCCCTAAAAAGTCTCCTCCACACCATAAATGGCAGAAGGAAGGGAAATTACATCACAACCTGGATAGTAAATGAACATGGGGATGGGGTGGAAAGTAACTGCTCAGGTAAACTCCTCTCTGCATACCTGAGGTCTGTCTCCTTGGGGTCCATGTACACCTAGGACAAAGGTCTCATATTTCCTTAAGATTTCTTATGTCTCTTTTTTCAATATGATTAATCTAATCTTTCTTGTGAGGAAATCTGTTTATTTCTACATGAAGTCATGAAGTTATAGCAGCAACAGAAGGCTATATTTTTTTCTTTACTGTGAATATTCAACAAGAAATAAACACCTTTATGCCAACAGTGACAGACACTACACAAGCAATACTTCTTCTCACCCAACCTGTCTGGGAGGTGAGCCTAAGGGGGTGCTGGCTGCAACATATCTCCCCACCTGGTACACAGCTCTCTGCCAACATTCCACATTTCACAGTCTTCACCCAGTCAGTATGAAAAACCAGAATACTTTCCCTAGATCACGGAAGCAGATAAAACCAATGTTATCAAGATTTTTAGTAGAAAGCAAGAAATCATCTTGCCAACCACTTCATTTATAAATGATTAAACTAATGTTGATATGTTAAGCAACTTCTCCCAGACTACGCAGTGTAGTTCAGACCAGGGCCAGGACTTTCTTTCTTCAAATCATGTACTTTTGATTATTAAGCTATGTTTAGATTAAGTTTTTGCAGGAGACTTCATTTTGAGAGATTCAAAGTCTAGCTGCAAATATGACCTCCTTAAATCCTGGGACCAAAACTTAGCATCATCCCCTCCTAATCTGAACTGCCATTATATTCTGTGTATCCTTTATATTGCTCTAACTTATATTATAATCAAGTCTTCTTAGTATTTATTTTATTTTATTTTATTTATTTATTCCCTTTTGTTGCCCTTGTTGTTTTATTGTTATAGTTATTATTGTTGTTGTCGTTGTTGCATAGGACAGAGAGAAACGGAGAGAGGAGGGGAAGACAGAGAGGAGGAGAGAAAGATAGACACCTGCAGACCTGCTTCACCACCTGTGAAGCGACTCCCCTGCAGGTGGGGAGCCGGGGTTCGAACCGGGATCCTTATGCCGGTCCTTGTGCTTTGTGCCACCTGCGCTTAACCTGCTGCGCTACAGCCCGACTCCCTTCTTAGTATTTTTATTAGTTATTTAATATTAATTTATAAAATTATGAACAACAGGGAAATTATACACTGTTTCCAAGTCTCCATTCTCTCATTCTAAACTGCAGTAGCCTTTCTAAAGTCACAAATATGAATAGACTACTGGAAATATTATTTTCTCAATGTGGCAATTGAGTTTACTTTTTCTTCCTTCTTTTTTAAATTTTTTTATTTATTTAAAAAGAGAGACATTAACAAAACCATAGGATAAGAGGGGTACAACTCCACAAAATTCCCACCACCAGATTTCCGTATCCCATCCCCTCCTCTGATAGCTTTTCTACTCTTTAACCCTCAGGGAGTATGGGCCCAGGTCATTGTGGGATGCAGAAGGTGGAAAGCCTGGCTTCTGTAATTGCTTCCCCACTGAACATGGGCGTTAACAGGTCAATCCATACTCCCAGCTTCTCCCTCTTGTTCCCTAGTGGGGAAGGGCTCTGGGGAAGCAGAGCTCCAGGACACATTGGTGGGGTTGTCTGTCCAGGGAAGTCTGGTTGGCATCATGCTAGCATCTGGAACATGGTGGCTGAAAAGAGAGTTAACATACAAAGCCAAACAAATTCCTGAACAATCATGGATCTAAAGGCTAGAATAGTGCAGATGAAGTGTGGGTGTGTGTGTGGGTGGGGGTGTCCTCCATTTTGTAGATAGCTAGTAGGCATATTTTAGTTATATTCCAAAGGGCCTGTGGCTATACTAGTTTTTTTGTTTGTTTGTTTTGCTTTTTTATTCTCTGAGCCTGAAATCTGATATCCAGATGGATCTAAGTTATTGTCTGGAGAGGTGATGTCATGGCTGTAAATGGGACAGAAAGCTGGATCAGGGAAGAGAGTAGCTCCCTAATATCGGGAAAGGTATAAATATTGTTGACTGTAAACCCCACAGATATGATTTGGTTTGGGGCCCATATTCAGCTTAGGAGCCTATGTGACTTCTGCATTCCTGTAGAACTGAGCTCACATTTTGTGATCAAGAGTAGGAACATTCTAAGCTGCCCCAATATTGACCCATCTTCCTCAGGTGTAGCATAGAGTATGTTGTCCAGCCTCCCTTCGGAGGATGGAACATTCTCTACCATTGTTGATCCAAGTTGAGGGCAAGGTCCTACGGGGGGCCCACAAAGGAGTCTTTTTGTTGTACCTGATAGAAATGACCAGTAACAATGGAGAAAGGGATTTATTTGAGGTCTAGGCCCATCATGTCTGTTTGGGAATCTCAGGAATCCCCTACTAGGGACCCAGGTGATGGGGTGGCCTGATAGTGACTAAAGAGTCATCATTAAAGTATGCCAGTCTCTTGCCTTTATTCAACTTTTGCAGTCCTTGCTTCACTAAGGTTAATTTTGGAGTGAGAGAACTGTAACAGGAAGTAGTTGAGAAGGATATCGAAGTCAAATAGACACTATTTCATTATGAACTTGATACTGACTCACTACAGACTATTGTGTACTTTTGCTTTCAGGTATATATTTTGCCCTAGTTTATGGATACATGTGAACATATGTTCTATCTCATGGGACCTGGTCTATATCAAGGTTTTTGGGACTTTGTTAGGAAGTTGACTGCCTGGAATGGAATTAGAGAATACTGTGAAAGGAAAGGTCTCACACAAGTAATGAAGCTGAAGGGTTGTCATTCCACACCTGAAGTCTCTGGACACAGTCTAAAGTGAAGCATGCTTAGGTGGTATTCGTAGCTTTGATTAGGTTGGGATCGGCAGATGCAATATTATTTGGTATGAATTGAGATAAGCATGCAGGAAATTGTGCCCCACCCTAAGGTTCCAGGACTAGGGGAATATAGGCTCTATAGTGGAAATGTGAGGTTCCTGCTGTCTTAGGGTTCGAGAAGACAATAGTTATTGTTATAATCACATTATTTGGTAATTGCATTAACTTTGAAAAATCCCTTTGTTAGGATAGGCTGTCTAATATTCAACATGACCATAATTTATGTCCTTTGACATTATTTGTATATAGCTGTGCCACAGGTTGCTTCTGTTATTCCTGGTCTAGGCTTTTGAGAGAGTCAACATATCAAAGACTCAGCTTATGTATTAAAAAGATTCAGCTTGTGATATAAAAGGTTTGAGATATTCAGTTTTTCCCCTCTCATATTAATTAAAGTGATTTATATGACTACAAATTAATAGTGGTGTGCATAAACACCATTCACACCACCAAAAGACTGTGTCCCATCCTACCCACCCACCATACCCCAACCCCACCATATCACCCTCACGCTCACCCCAGGGTTTTTACATTGGTGCCCTACTCCAGAGTTTGTCATATCTTGCTTTTAGTTTCCCTTTCTGTTCTTCTTTTTCAACTTCTGTTGATGAGTTGTTGATCATCCCATACTCATCTTTATCTTTCTGACTTAGCTCACTTAACATAACTCCTTCTAGCTCTGTCCAAGATGGGTCAGAGAAGGTGGGTTCATTGTTTTTGATAGCTGCATAGTATTCCATTGTGTATATATACCACAGCTTTCTCAGCCACTCATCTGTTGTTGGGCACTTGGGTTGCTTCCAGGTTTTAGCTACTATGAATTGTGCTGCTATGAACATAGGTATACAAATATCTTTTTGGTTGGGTGTTACGGAGTCTTTGGGCTATATCCCCAAGAGAGGAATTACTGGGTCATTTGGAAGGTCCATGTCTAGCCTTGTGAGAGTTCTCCAGACTGCTCACCAGAGAGGCTGGACCAGTTTAAATTCCCACCAACAGTGCAGAAGGGTTCCTCTGTCCCCACAGCATCTCCAGAATTTGTTGCTGCTGTCCTTTTTGATTCATGCCATTCTCACAAGGGTGAGGTGGTATTTCAATGTTGTTTTAATTTGCATTTCTCTGACAATCAGCGACCTGGAGCAGTTTTTCATGTATTTGCTAGACTTTTGGATCTCTTCTGTAGTGAATGTTTTGTTCATATCCTCTGCCCACTTTTGGATGGGGTCATTTGCTTTTTTGGTGCTAAGTTTGCTGACCTCTTTGTATATATTGGTGATTAGTCTCTTTTATATATGGCATGTGAAGATCTTCTCCCATTCTGTGAGGGGTCTCCTTGTTTGTTTAATAGTTTCTTTGGCTGTGCAGAAGCTTTTCAATTTGATGTCGTCCCATTGGTTTGTTTCTGCTTTAGTCTTCCTTGCAATTGGGTTTGTTTCATAAAAGATGTCCTTGAGGTTTAGGTGGGAAAGTGTTCCACCAATGTTTTCCTCTAAGTATTTGATAGTTTCTGGCCTAACATCCAGGACCTTAATCAATTTGCAGTTGATTTTTGTTTCTGGTGAGATAAGGTGGTTCAATTTAATTCTTCTGCATGTTTCGATCCAGTTTTCCCAGCACCATTTATAGAAGAGAGACTCATTTCTCCATTTAATACTTTGGGCCCCCTTATCAAAGATTAGATGTCCATAGGTGTGGGGGTTTAGTTCTAGGCTTTCAATTCTATTCCACTTGTCTGTGTGCCTATTTTTGTTCCAGTACCATGCTGTTTTGATGGTGATAGCTTTATAATACAGTTTGAGATCTGGGAGTGTGATGCTTCCATTTCTGTTTCTTTACCTCAAGATGGTTTTGGCAATTCTGGGTGTTTTCTGGTTCCAAATAAATGATTTCAGTTTATGTTCTATTCTCTTAAAGAAGCTTGGTGGAACTTTGATGGGTACTGCATTAAATTTGTATATGGTTCTGGGGATAATATTCATTTTGATGATATTAATAATTCCAATCCATGAGCATGGGATGTCTTTCCATTTCTTGGTATAATTTTCTATTTCCTTGAGTAGTGACTAATAGTTTTCAGTATACAAGTCTTTTACATCTTTAGTCAGGTTTATTCCTAGGTATTTTATTGAGTTTGCTGCAACAGTGAATGGGAGTGATTTCTGGATATCTTCTTCTTCAGATTTAGTGTTTGCATAAAGAAATGCCACTGAGTTTTGTGCATTGATTTTATAGCCTGACACCTTGCTATATTGCCTAATAACTTCCAGTAGTTTTCTGCTGGATTCTTTATGTTTTTCTATGTATACTATCACATCATCTGAAAAGATCCAGAGCTTGACTTCTTCCCTTCTAATTTGTATTCCTTTGATTTCCTTCTCTTGCCTGATTGTTATAGCAAGAACTTCCAATACTATGTTGAAGAGTAATAGTGATAATGGACAGCCCTGTCTAGTCACTGATATGAGGGGGGATACTTTCAGCTTCTGTCCATTGAGTATGATGTTGGCTGTAGGATTGTTACATATGGACTCCACTATCTTGAGAAATTTTCCATCTATTCCCTTTTTTTGTAGTGTTTTGATCATGAATAGGTGTTGGATTTTGTCAAAGGCTTTCTCAGCATCTATTGAGATAATCATGTGGTGTTTGGTTTTGCTTTTATAGATGTGGCGAATGACTTATGTGTGTTGAACCTGCCTTGTATTCCTGGGATAAATCCCAGTTGGTCATAATGAACAATATTTTTTATATACTGCTGTATCTGGTGGCCAGGATCTTGTTTAATATTTTGGCATCTATGTCAATCAGTAATAGTGGTCTGCAGTTTTCCTTTTTTGTTGTGTCCCTATCTGCTTTTGGTATCAGGGTGATGTTGGCTTCATAGAAGGTGGAAGGGAGTGTTCCTGTTTCTTTGATCTTATGGAAGAACTTTAGAAATACAGGTAATAGCTGTTTCCTGAAAGTTTTGTAGAATTCATTTGTGAAGCCATCTGGTCCAGGACTTTTGTTGTTGGGAAGATTCTTAATAACTGTTTCAATTTATTTGTCTGTGATTGGTGCAGTTAGGTTTTGAAGTTCTTCTTGGTTCAGTTTTGGAAGGGTATATATTTCCAGGAATTCTTCCATTTCTTCCATATTCTCTAGCTTGGTGACGTATAGTTCTTTGTAGAAGTCGCGTATGATATTCTGGATTTCTGTGGTGTCAGTTGTGATATTTCCTCTATCGTTTACAATTCTATTTCTTTGGGTCTTCTTTTTTTTTAGTGAGTCTGGCTAGGGGTTTGTCAGTCTTGTTAATTTTTCAAAGAACCAATATTTGGCTGCATTGATCTTTTGTATGGTTCTTGTTTTCAATGTTGTTTATTTCTGCTCGATTTTTAGTGATTTCCATCCTTCAGGCTGCTTTAGGGTCCCTTTGTTCTACTTCCTGTAAGTCCTTAAGGTATGCAGCAAGGTCGTTTATTTGAGCTTTTTCTTGTTCTCTAATATATGATAGTATGGCTATGAGTTTCACTCTCAATACTGCTTTAGCTGTGTCCCAAATATTTTTATAGCTTGTGTCTTCATTTTCATTTGTTTCCAGGAACATCTGAATTTCTTGCTAGAGTGCTTAAGCAGTATGTTGTTGAGTTTCCAAATTCTGTGACTCTTAATAATTTTCTATTTGTTGTTGAATGTTAGCTTTACTTCGCTGTGGTCTGAGAATATACTTGGGATGATATCAATGCTCTTGAATTTGTTTATACTGTTTTTGTGGCCTAACATATGGTCTATCCTCAAGGATGTGCTGTGTGGATTTGAAAAGAATGTATATTCCAGTTTTTTGGGGTAAAGGACTCTGAAAATGTCCAGGAGCTCTAGTCTGTCTATCTCTTCAATTAATTCTCTTGTTTCTTTGTTGATTCTCTGCTTCGTTGATCTAAGTTTGAGAGTGGGATGTTGAAGTCTCCCACTATTATTGTATTATTATTGATGTACTTTTGTAGCTCTTTTTTTATTTATTCCCTTCTTTTGTCCTTGCTGTTTTATTGTTGTAGTTATTATTGTTGTTATTGATGTCATTGTTGGATAGGATAAAGAGAAATCAAGAGAGGAGGGGAAGACAGAGGGGGAGAGAAAGATGGAAACCTGCAGATAGATACAGCTTGTGAAGCAAGTCCCCTACAGGAGGGGACCCGGGGGCTCAAACTGGGATCCTTATGTCGGTCCTTGCACTTTGTGCCATGTGCTTAACCCACTGCACTACTGCCTGACTACTGTTTTTGTAGTTCTTTCAGTAGATGTTTGATGTATTTAGATGGGCCCACAATGGGTGCACAGATGTTAATAACTCTTAAATCTTCTTCGTTGATTGATCCTCTAATCATTATGTAATGGCTTTATCTATCTTTTATTACTTTAATTTAAAGTCTATGGTGTCAGGGATGAGAATGGCTGTTCTTGCCATTTTTTGTGGTCCATTAGCCTGTATGATCGTTTTCCATCCTTTCCCTTTAAGTCTGTGTTTTGTCTTGTTGCGTCAGGTGGGATTTTTGCAAGCATCATATGGTTGGGTTGGGTTTTCTGATCCATCCTCCCACTCTGTGCCTTTTAATGGGTGAATTTAATCCATTGACATTTATTGATATTCTGGATTGAATGTACTGTAATGCCATTATTAAACAATTTTTATTTGCTCTGATATATTGCAAGTATTATAGTGATGTTCTAGTTTATAAGAGGTCTTTCAGTACCTCTTTTAGGGCAGGCTTGGTGATGGCTGCCTCCTTTACTGCTGTCTGAGTTGGTTTTGATCCCTCCATCTTGTTTGAATGAAAGTCTAGCAGGATATATTATCTTTGGTTAAAACCTTTATTCATTCAAGGCTCAATAGATATTTTTCCATCCTCTTCTGGCTTTTAGAGTTGGAGTGGAGAAGTCTACTGATAGTCTTATGGGTTTTCCCCTGTATGTGACTTTTTGTTTTTCTATTGCAGCCTTTAGGGTCCTTTCTTTATCCTTGCTTCATTTCATTGTAACTGTGATGTGTCTTGGTGTCTTCAGGTCTGGGTTGATTCTGTTTGGGACTCTCTGAGCCTCTTGAATCTTGAAGGAAGGAAAGAATGAAAGGAGGAAGAGAGGGGAGAAAGGACATGACAAAGAGTACTGGAGTCCAAGATCACACTTTTATTACAAAGAACTCATCCTTTTCAAACTGGCTGTAGGCGATCCCTGGAAACTAATGCTTCTGAAGTGGCATCCTTAGCAAACTCCCATTACCCAGACTGAGATTCTTCTTCTAGCGTTTGCCCTTCTTCCGTAGCCAGTCAACAGCATCAGGTTGAGCCTGATGTAAAGTTTCGAGACCTCCTTTGAATCTGGAGAGGTGGCAGTCGTTGACTATGTGGATCATAGTCTGTCTGCAGACTGAGATAAAACAAAGCTTTCTCTCCACTGATGGTAAATGTGGAAGTCATACCTTCCAAGCACAGTCAGGCATTTTACAAAGAATAAAGAGCTTAGAGACTCATTACAACACTGGCACTCTGCAACATGATCTGTTCAATTAGTTAATGTTTGTAAAGTGCTTTGATCTCATAAAACAGTGAGATAATCCCAGGTCTTGTTTACTGCGTGCTTCTCTTCCCAAGGGCTCAAAACAATTTGTAGGCAGCCAGCCCATTTCTTTGCTTACCAGTTCAGAGGAAGCTCCTATTAATTGGGGGAATGGTGGTTTCCTTGAAACCACACTGAAAGAAGGGATAGTGACAGCTTGGTGGTCCATGTAGGGAAAAATCCTTATTAAGTTCCAGGAGGAACCGCTGACCTCCAGTGTTGACTTGTGGAAGTTGCTATCAGTGCATTTATCACTTTGTAGTGCAGAGTAAACATTTGTGAGTCTGCTTCCTGCATTAGTCTCTGAGTTATGTGGACACAGAACCTGGGCCTTTTAGTTTGGCATAATCTAGTTGGCTGTTGCCCAAATCTACAACTCAAACTCATGTAACTTTCCTTTCTCTCACCACAGTCCAGCCAAATGTGTATTTCCTTCTTACTTTATTATTGTTGTTACTGGGGCTTTAATGCTTTGGACTGACATGTTGCTTTCCCCAGAGCAAGAGAGAGGTATACAGACAGCAAAAGAAGAGAGGTCAAGACACCACACACCAAGGATTCCTTTAATGCAATAAGGGCCAGACTCAAATCTGGGTCTGCATGGCAGAACAGGTGCCCTACCTAGGTGAACTATTTTGTTGACCCAATAGTGTACTTTCTTTTTCTCTAACACATGAATCTATGCCATACTTTGGGCCTTTGCACAAAGTTATTTAGCATCATGATTACTTGTTATCATTCAAATTTCTATTCAGTTATCACTTTCATAGATGTCCCTGGTTAGACCTAAAAAGGCACCATAAAGTTCATAGATGTCCCTGGTTGTTATTATTTAAAATGTGTCACCCATTTTATAAATGCTTGATTTTTTTCATAGCACTGATATTTTCTGACATTTATTTTTAAATAATGCTAATTTCTTACCTTATCATTTGTGGAGAATGTTTGCTACTTTCATTTTTTTCTCCTTATATGATTTTTCTTCATAGTCTATAAG